>NW_007738787.1:0-39596 GCF_000696425.1 Galeopterus variegatus
TTTGCCGTGCCCCTCCCCACTCTGTGTGCTCAGGACAGGGCTGAGGCGTGTCTTCTACAAAGCTTGTCTTTCAGTTGAGTCATCAAAGTTGTGCCCTGCCCCGCTCTGCCCAGCAGGTGTCCAGACTCTCCCACTGCCGGGAGTGAAGTCCTCGGGGGAGGGTCCCTCAGCACACAGTTCCTCTTTGACTCCCCCTAGCACGGGTCGGCCCTCCGGGAGAGCTCTCCAGTATCTTCAGTGTAGCTCCAGAGTACTCCGGGCTCCCCTCTCCCCACCAGAAATCAGTTAGGGCTTCTTCCAAACTGAGGCCCCCAGAGATGGAATCTGCCTCCCGGAAACAGGGAGTTTACCTGGGGCCGACGCCCAGGGTGTGGTGGAGAGATGATCTGGGCGGGCTCCTCTTCCCGGCCCTCCCGACACTGGCTGGGGGCTCCCCATGCTACCAGCCCCATCTGAGATCCGCGGGAAGAGTGGGATTGTAGGCCAGTTCACAGGCCCCGGGGTGCCCCGTGTCGAGGTAAGCAAATGGCACATCTCAGTGAGTAGCTGCGCCAAGCAGAGATGGCTGGCCTGCCCTCACTGAGCCGGCCGTCTCCACCCCCACCCGAGAAAATGGAGGCAGCTCTGTTGTGGGCTCCCAGCCTGGTGTGGTAGGCGGGAGCCAGGTGGGTGGGGAGCAGTCTGGCTTCGGCCCGCAAGTGGGGCTGGACTGGGGGTGACTCACAGAGCTCTCAGAGTTGGGCCAGTCCGGCGCGTTCCACTCCGTTTCTGTGCCGTCTCTGCTGGCTTACTTGGCCTTTGTTATCTCGGGCCGCTTGCTCGTACCTGCAGCAGGGCTTGGGCACTCTCAGGAGTCTTCTTTTGTGTTGGCCCTAAAACCTCGAACCTGTTGTTGCTTCTTTGTCGTTGTAGGATCGTTGTTGAAAGAATTATTCATTTTTTGTTGCTCTTGGAAATGCAATTAGTACTCTGGTATCACAGCACACACTTCTCAGGATCACGCTGTCTCCTGGCACGGCCGCTCCAGACCCGTCGCCATCTTGGAGTCCCCGAGTTTTCTTTCTTCTTTCTAGATTTGCTGAAAGCAAAAGTAATATCAAGTAACCCATCACTTAAGAGGGGATGGATTACTTTGACTAAATAAAAACTATTTTTTAAGATAACTGGATAGTAATTTAAGTCTTCAGCTAAAGATCAAGTTCACATTATGTTTTGACAAGTGGAATAAGTCATCTCTCCTCTGTCACTGCTGGAATGAGGACAGAAGTATTGCAGCAGTCCCCACCATCTCAGCGGCCTTTCCAGTCTCTAGGAAATGGGTAGGGGAGGATACGATCCACTGCTGGCTGGATATAGTGAGCAGGAGGGACTCTAGGATCTGTTGCTGTTGTGTTAACTTACTTGGTTCTCTAAACAGGACTTGGGAAGTATAATATAAGGGACAGAGACCAGGGAAACTTGCTGGTACATATTTTCCATGGAGACAACATCCTGATGTTCATTTAGGTTAAGAATCAGCAACAACCCTGTTTACTAAAATTCACTTAACTTGTGGAAGACACAGTCCAATGGCATGCTAACTTGTGCACTCGAATAAGCAGAGACAAAGGTCTGTGGTAACAGTGGGTGGGCCAGGGGGTTGTTTGAGCAGGTGCTGAGCATTTGGAGAAGGCTTTACACCCAAGTTGGGAAGGGTGGGTGGAGAGGGGAGGGAAGGAGAGCTTCAGGCTGTTTGGAAAGCCTGAACAACTTGGGGAGAGATTAGTGCGATATACAACTAGTAATGAGAAAGGTGCAGCCGGGTATGCTTCTTGGTCATGGGCCAGGTCAGTCCCATTTTTCTGTTGTCTGAAATAGCAATAGCCTGTTGGATATTTTTGTGGGACCAAGCCCCAAGTATATGCGGGCTTGGCTGTGTAAGGACTGCAACCACCAACTCATGATTTGTGAGGTTCATTGGTGCCATGTGCTGAAAAGTAGGGGAGGGAATGAGAAAAGAGAGATCAGGGATGAAGAAAACCCCCAGACTTGGTTTTCTTTCATACTCAGGAGTATTGGGTTAGTTGGGTTTTGTTTGTTTGTTTTGCTCTGATGCTGTGTGTGTTCTGGTGCACGGCTCCTGAATGTCCTCCTGGCCAGTTTAATTGGTAGGAGTTGCTAAGACTGCATTACCGTCGTGATTAAGGCAGGACTTCCTACAGAGATCCTGATGAAAGATCTGGACCGATGCATAGAGAGAAAGATCAGTTTTATAGAGCTGCTCCTCACTGTCTGGCCTTTGCTCTTTGTTGGAACCTGCCTGTGAAGATGGGCAGGGCTTGCTGCAGTGAGTATCTAAGAGAAGAATCCCAGATGAGACTCCTGAGCACTGCTTTGTGCCTTTTGGAAACCATCTGATGCAAGGGATCTATCCAAGCGGCACTTGATGGAGCATCCAGAGTTTAATCGTCCACACCATGTCAGAGCCCTTATCATTCCCTTCCTGTCAGAAGCAAATCTCACCTTTATTTTAAACTCAAAATCTGCTCTAAAAATAAAGCAAAGGGCCATCACAAGCCATATTTCCAAACTTACACTTAAATATCCTAAGACAACAAATATATATCTTAACGCCATTTTCTATATAATAAATTTTACTTTTATGAACTGTTGATTGATCTTCCCTATTTTTCACCTTCTTCATTTTGGCCTCCTTTGATGCAACATCTTTCATCTTGTATAAAATGTAGAAACAATGTTGATCTATCTATTTTATAAAAAAATGACATGCTGCCAATCATGGGAATATCCTGCTATGGTCTTAAGTCATCTTTTTAAAAAAAATTAATGTCATCACACAAAATGATATTAATAAGAAGGAGCATGAGAACCATTGAAGTCCCTATAATATTCCAGGCACTGGACTAGATACCACATACACATTATCTTAAGTCTGCATAAAATTCTGCAAGTCAGAGAGAAGTTTGGTCACATGACATGAAAGTACCAGAGGTCACCTGTAAGCTTCAGTCTCTAAATCAGATCCATTGGCTGTAGATGTTAACCTAAAATGATCTAACATGTATCTAAGCTTCAACATTATTCTGAGCCCCTGGAAGTGGTATTTAGTACCAGGTAACCCTCAGTAATAATCTCTGAATGTATAAATGAGTGTGTACATTTTAGTAACATCTTCAAGTAACATCTTTTTATCAGATGTGTAGTACACCTAGCTATCTCCCACATTTTAATATGTATTTGAAATGCTATTACATTGCTGATGGCAAATTTTGACCTCATATCAGTGTTGCTGGAGTACACTCCTTTCTTCGTATGCACTGGTCCAGCTCTGTAATGAGAGCTACACATCTGCCGAGTCCATCACTGTGTTCACTGAGCAGGTGTACTCAGAAAATGTGGCCCACCGTGGCCGGCTCCTCATGGAAAAGCAACCACCTCCAACTAGACTGCTGTTCGGGACTGTGGTTTCAGTATTTAGCTGGCAGCTGGACAGGCTCAGTGTATCCCAGACAGTTTCACTCATGTGCCTGGTGCTTTGGTGGGGACAGTTGAAAGGCTGGGCCCAGCCTGGCTCCTCTCCCTCTCCATGTATTCTCAGGGTCTCTCTGTTTGGTCTTTAGCAGGGTAGTGGGGCTTTGTACATGGCAGCTCAGGGCTCCAAGAGCAAGCATTGCAAGGAATGGAGAGTGGAAGCTGCCAGTTTCCTGGGGCCAAGCCTGGAAAACAGCACTGCCCCATTTCCACCATATTCTACTGTTACAGTGGTCACAGGTACACTGAGATCCAAGGAAAGGGGTCACAGACCTCGGCTCTCAATTGGAGAAGCTTCCAGGGATGTGATCCTCTGTTTGGGCTGAGACTGCCCTTCTGATGAAATCTACATCCTGATTTCTTCATTTCTTCATGGTTTTCTCCTGAGAGCTCTCCCCCAATAAATCACTTTTCAAGAATTTTCACTTCATACTCCTTTTCTAGGGACCGAAAATGTCAACCTAACATCCGTCCCTTGCCCTTCTTACCATCAGAACCACAGTTGTGCTGCGGTTTCTGGATGCAGCCCGAGGCAGCAGAGCAGCCTGTTTCTAGCTTTCCCAGCTTCCCTTGCAGCTGGGGTCATGTGACCCAGTTCTGGCCAATGAGAGCCAAAGAGCTTTCTCAGTACAGGGAGTGGGGTAGTGGGCATGCCCTTCCTTCTCTCTCTCTCTTCGGCCTTGAATGTGTTCATGATGACTGGAGCTGCAGCAGCTGTTTTGCAGATGTGCAGGGTCAAGAGAACATGGGAGCCTTCATCCTTGACACTGCCAGCCACCACCTCCTTCCCACTTGTTCCTGAAGAGAAACAACCTCTGTCAGTTTAGGGCGTTGTGTCAGGTTTTCTGTCACCTGTAACCAAATGTATTTAACTGATCATTGCAGGAGGATAAAGCAACCAAATTAATAAATGAGGAACAAGGAAGGCCTTTTCTACAGCTCAAAATGTCACCCACTGAAGAGAGGCATCTTTGCAAGATGACACCGAAGATGCAATTCAAAAGTTGGCTGCATTTTGGGGACACGTTTCCCTTGAATCTGTGTTTAAGGTTAGCATAGTGAGATAGAGAAAACAGTCTGCTCCACTTTCCTTTGTCATTTGAGGGTTTTTTCCCTCTATTAAAACTAAAATTTCTGATTGCCATTTCCACAGATACATCAGAACTTTGGTGTCATTTTCAATACATGGAAGAGCTCACGCAGTTTAGTGTAAAACTGATTTGTCATTGCCCACATAATTCTGTTCTCTACTCATTCTGTTCAAATGGATTTTAATAGGGCCCAAGGTCAGTATTAAAAGTTATTTACATCCACCCACTGTGGCTGCAGCTGTTTGCCTCCAAAGTACAGGCTGTCAGGAGACATATCCCTCTGTGGCAGTAACTTGCACCAATGGGAAAATGAACTTGGGCTCCCTTTATCCTCCTCAGGGAGGCGATGGGCAGAGGCCCAGCCACACCACTTCTGACCCCATGTTCTTGCCAACTTCTCATCTCCCATTTTAACACAACACACTTAATGTTGTGCAGACTCCCTGATCACCGGCATCTAGGATGACCATTGTTTTGGCTTTGGTTCCTGGCAGGAAAGTGGATGCTGAGTCAACAGGGTGCCAGAGGAGAATTCATTCAGGGGTAGTGACAGCAGGGAATGGGAATGAAAACCAGGAGGAGCAAAACGGGCTCAGACATAAAGACAGCCCAACCTTTTGTTTCTGAGCAGGTCGCCTCCATGCACTGGGCTTTCTCTGTAAAGTTGTGTGGGATGTGCCTCAAAATTGTCCATGTGAGAGACAGAAGAGGGGAGTGCTCCCCACCACCTCCACACCCCAAACCATCCAGTATGCTGCTGGGGTGCTGCCCCCCTGCACTGCCAGGCAGTACACGTGTGAGTGCCAGGTGAGTTCCATCAGAGAAGCCCTGATGCAGGGAGCAAGAGATGCAGGGTTCCAGGGAGGTGGACACTATCAGGGCACTCCTTTCTAGGTTAATCGATGCAGCAGTGGCTGGGGGAAGGATGGAACCAGGAAATATCCAGTAGAGCAGCTAACAGGAGAGGTCTAAAAATGTTTCCTGGAGAAAACAGAGCCATACAGAAACCACACATAAAACCTGAGAAAAAATTAAAATATGGTAGCACAACTGGAACACCTAATGGAACAGCTGAAAGAGAAAATTGGGAAAGTTATCTGAGTGGTAAACACGAAATGGAGATGGGAAAGAGCTGAGAACAGGTAAAGAGTTCTGAAATCAGAACCAAGAGAAGAATCTAAATGACTCCCAGGAGAGGAAGGGGGAAAAAAAAAGAAAAAAGAAAAGAAAAGAAAAAAGTACTGCAAAACACCAGGAATCAGAGCAGTTTTGGATATATCAGCAACAATATTGCATAGTGGAAAATAATGGAATAATGTCTTCAAAATTCTGAGGAAAAGTTACTTTCAACCAATAATTCTATTTCTAGCCAAACTGGCAATAAACATAAGAATAAATACTTTTACAACATGCAGGTGTAACAACATTGTCTGCCATGTGTCCTTTCACAGAAAGCTGCTAGAGGATGCGCTCCACCAAAACAAGAGGCTAAGCCAACAAACAGGAGGACAAGAGATCCAGAAAAGGGGGTACAACTTGAGAGAGAGGCAAATTGTCATCCCAGGATGGTGGTATGACCGCAGGATGACAGCTGTGCTTCAGTCTCCGAGAGTGAGCATTCCCAAATGGAACAGGTCAGAACCCTGGAGAGGTGTTGTCGAGAACATGGAATTGGCGGAATACTTGTTCTGGTTGCATGATGTAGACCTGAGGTTGCAAATTTTTTTCTTAAAGGGCCAGATGGTAAACATTTTAGACTTTTACAGTCTGTACAGTCTGTGATGACTGCCCAACTCTGCCATTATGGGGCAAAAGCAACCACAGAAGGTACATAAATAAGCGAGTGTGGCTGGGCTCCAGTAAATTTTGTTTACAAAAAAGGATATAGGCCAGATTTGACCCACAGCCATTGTTTTCTAAGGCATGTTTTAGACAACAGGGGTGGAGTCTAGGTACGAATTAGTGGCAATCTTGTAGGAACCTAAGCATATAAAAAGCCAAGATAATTTTTAACTTTATGAAAAACAAAATTTTTAAAATGTGCCACAAGAATAGCAAGATAATTATACATATTACATGGCTCACCTGTGAAGGATTTTTATATCATCCCAATCATGTAAATATTGAATACTCATCTACCCCAGCTTGTGGTGTAACCATAGGGGGGGATGGAAACTATGCTTGTGAGGGGGGAGTGGGTGAGGGAAAGAGCCCAGCCTTGTCTGCTGGGTGGGAAGCCAGTGGCTGGTGCCTAGAGAGGAGATCCAAGAAGCAGAAATGAAATGGATGCCTGGCAGGACATCCCCAAAACAGTAGCTCAGGTCTGGAAGAGGTGGCTCTGTGAAGAGGAATTTGGGGTAGTGTCGGGTAGCCTGGAGAGAGATGTTCAAACTTTCTGAGCCTCCTCAGTGGCCTCTGCAGGTGCCTTGCCCAGGCCAGCCTCCTGGGGGTAGAACACACGGCCACCATGCCACACACACTCCTGAAGCACAGGCTATGCAAGGGATGTGGACAGAGCATGGACATGTGGCCAGGGTGTCCCCCTGCATGTGGGTGGAGTTGCTTACATTGCTGGTGGAGCTCGGGGTGGGAAGAAAAGAAAGTGGGCCCTGGACCAGAGTGGTTCTCCTTGCAATGCCACATCCCAGCACAATAATTCCTAGGATTATGAGAATTCTAGGACATTCTAAGGTGTATCTGTTAAGGCAGGAGGACAGAATGCATTTTATTGAACAGTTTGTTTTATTGATTTATAACCTTTATTTAAACCTGAGGTAGGTGAACTCTTATCCCAGGCCCTGCCATGATGGGGCTCACCTGGCTGCCTTTGCCCATGGCCCAGTGTGGGAGCCCTGCCTGGGTGGGGGAAGGGGCAACTGGAACAGACCCTGGAGGACAAAGCTCAGGGGAAGAGATTTGCCAGTTCCATCCCCAGAGCAGGGCCCCACTGCGCTGCCTAACTCAGAGTGGACGTCCACTCGGGCTGTCAGTGCCCAGCTTCCTGTCTAGGTCTGGTGCGAGGTTGCTGTGAGAGGTCCCGTGATTCAGGGACAGCAAAGCAGAGCCAGCAGAGGGCAGACCCCCGCAGGGCCGGGAGACTGCCTGGGATTTGGGCTTGGCTGGGGTCAGGTTCTGGATCAAAGCAGGAACAGTTTAGGAGCTCTGTCGATGTGAATGGTGGGCATAGGGGAGCCGAGGACAGGGCACCGGGGAAGGGGTCTTGTAGGCTCTGAGGCTGGCCACATGCCCTGTGGATCACATCTGGGCTCGAGCGGTTTCTCTGGGTCAGGCCTGTGCCTGTATCCCCTTTATTCTCTACCAAAACCCTGAGTGGGATTTTGTCCCCACCTCGCCTATAAGAAAACTCAGGTTCAGAGAATTAAGCAGCATGCCCAGGGCCACATGAGCACCTCCAATTCCGGGCTGCCCCCAGCAGTCCCCAGGAGGTCTGGAGCCTAGTCATGTTGGCAGCAGTGGGCAGAGCTGATTTTTACCTGGAGCTGCATCTGTGGGCAGGAGGTACGGATCCTGCTGCAACCTTTGGAAGAAACTATCATACTCAAAAAAGAAAAGCACTTCTGTTTGTACTTCCTGCCTTTCATGTGGCTGTCATCAGCTCCTTCAGTCAGGGCATCATGACTTCAGTAGTAACTTGGATAATCTTTATAAACAGCCTTGCTCAGAACCTCAGATAACTCATTTACACATTCTGGATCCATTATGATGGAAAACCTGGAATAAACTGATGCCCAGTATCACTGGAGAAATTAAACTACAGAAATATAAAGTACCTTACCCAGATTTAAATAGCCAACCAGGGAGCAAAATACACTAGGTGTTCAAAAGTGGACAGAATGAGCTATCACCACATACCTGGCGTGGGCCAGCCACCCTTAAGACCAGCAGGATATGTCCCTGTCCTCAGGAAGTGGCGTGCTACAGTGTGTCAACCCACACAGTCTCCTGTGTAATTATTTGGGAAAAAAGCAGTAGCTGAAGATGAGAGCCTTATTCAAGTATTTAACAAGGCACAGAGTGGGGGCTGGAGCCAAGTCCACGCAGCCTGTCATGCTTGGTAGCATCCCTTTCTAAGCTATAAAGGGGACAGTGGCCCCTTGCTCTGAGGACACTGAGAAAGTCACGGGTAGCCCAGGTAAGGTGCCTCCCCTTGTGTGGGACAAGTGCCTGGCAGGCTTGCTTCTCACTGCTTTTTGCACCAGCAGGCCAAGCAGGAAAGGGTTATAAAGGAATGGGCACTCCTGGGTGTGGATATCCCTAGAACCTGACAGAGAAGAACACCTGCTAATAATGTGCAGCGGGGACTGGCACTGCCTAGCCTCCTGCCGTGATGGGCATTTCTGTCCTTGCATTGTCCAGTGCAGCAGCCACCAGCCCCATGTAGCTACTGAAATGTAGCTAGTGGGACTGAGGAGCTGACTTTAACTCACATTTGAATTAAAAAACCCGCATGAGGGTAGTGGCCACATATTGGACACTGAAGGTCTAGACCCTGGGGTTTAAGTGCAGGGGTGCTGGTTAGTTTTCAATCTGACTCTTTCTGGGGCACTATCTCTGAATCCTCACCTCCATTCCTGAAAACCAGTGTCTGCATGGTTCTGCAGGTGGCAGCATTTAATCCCGCTGTCAGCTCCTGGAGCAGGTGCACGGACTAATGGGGGAACGTGCCGTGTGCCATGGTTGTACCTGTGATCATCGTCCTTGCTTGTGCCTTGATCAAAGGAGGGAAGGTGTGAAAAATTCACAGAAGACATAAAGTGTTGGGGAAATATTAGTTACTGTGATGAGTAGTAATTATCATACTGACCTCCTCTTGTATCTTACCCCTTTGTATCTTGTGTAATTTTCATGTCCCTTTGGTGGGGCCCATCTCCAGCTCACAGAATTAATAATGGCTGGGAGGTAAGGACTTGTCCCAGGACACAGGGCAGTAAGTGCAGGGCTCAGAGGAGCTGAGAGGGGTCCCGGTCCTCAGGGCTTCCATGGCTGCTTCACGGGGGTGGAAGATATGGGGTCCTGAAGTCCCTGTCCTCAGTCTCCTGCTGTGTCTGCTTCAAAGCAGCCCTTCTTACTGACCGCAGTTTGCCACTGGATTTTTTTTTTTAATTCTTTGAATGAATTTCTTCTAATTCCCTAAAATAAAAAAAATATTGTATACTTCATTAAAAAGGAGGGAAATGAAAGTGAGCCTGGAGATCCTCACATTTTAAATGATCAAAGAAATTATATGGGTTTAAAAGAGCACTAATTAGGTAAGAGGTACTAAACATATGACTTTAAAAAAATCTCTTTAAGGAGGAATGGATTTAAGTGTGGCATTTTTCATTTTACTGGCAGGAGCTCTTTCCAAATTACATTTTATTAAATTCCCATGTCAGCTCAAAAGCTTAGTGAGCATTATCCTAATGCTGGTGAGAGAGAAGTTTGCACCTCATGTTTATGATCCCGTCTGGGTTTGTCCTGTTTGCACAATAAAAACAGGGAGCTGGAGTAACCTGATATTGTGGGTTAGTTTACATGAATGAAACAGCCTTCCTGGTGGCTCCAAATCTTGCCTCTCCTGGTGCCATCCACTCTTTTCCTCGGTTTGGTGAGCTATTGCCTTATGAAGGTGCTCAGCAGCAGGGCTCTGTGGTGTCCTGCTCTCCCTCTGCATGGGCACCATTGCCATGGCCCCAGAGGGCTTCGGCTCAGTCTGCCACTTCCCTATCCCTAAGCTGGTGACACTGATGGGCAACCACATTCAATTCACCACTGCCTCGTTCCTGCCCTGGCAACTGTGAGTGGGCTACTTGCTGAGGCTACTCAAAAAAACCTCAGTGTGACCTCGGTGCCCCCATCCCATGAAGTCTGGGCTCTTCCATCCCAGGTTGAATTTTCTTTTCCTTAAGTTTATATTCAGGGATGTCCTCAGAAATTGGATGTCCTCAGAATTGGTCTAATAGGGAAAGCAAAACCATTGACAAAGGGACATTTCTCCAGAAGAGTAGCCAACATCAGCGCTTGGAAGGAAGGGTGTGAGCTAGGCAGGGAGAAGCACAGGGCTTCACTCCATCCCAAGGTGTAGAGCCAGGCTGCCCGGCAAACGCATCTGCATGCCCAGGCAGTGGTTCTCAAACTTGAGCCCGGAAGTCTTGTTCACGCATTCAGGAAGCCGGCACTGAGCCCAAGAATGTGCATGCCCCTCGCTTTGCCTCCTGGTGCTGACACTGCTGGGCTAGGAGCCACAGCTGGAGAGCCAGCGGCAGTGGCCTAGTTTAACACTCTTGGATAACACACTTATAGGTAAAACCCGTGAAGATTCCCATTTGACTGCTTGAGGGTGAACTGGCCAGTGCAGAAAGCGAGAAAGACAGAAGTCCCAGATGAGACCCTGATGGAGTTTGGATGTGTTGTCCCCTCCAAAACTCATGTGGAAATCTGATCCCCAATGTGGCAGTGTTGGAAACTGATTGAGTCATGGGGGCGGACCCCTCATGAATGGATTAGTGCTCTCCCTGGGGGCAGGGGGAGTAATGAGTGAGTTCTCGCTCAATTAGTTCCCAGGAGAGTCTTTGCTTAAAAAGACCCTGGCACCTCCTCTCTCTCTCTTGCTTCCTCTTGCCATGTGATCTGCTTGTACCCACTGGCTGCTGCCACTTTCCACTGGGAGTAGAAGCAGTCTGAGGCCCATGCCAGATGCAGCTGTCCCAGAATCATAAGCCAAATAAACCTCTGTTCTTTATAAATTACCCAGTCTCAGGTATTCTGTGATAGCAACACAAAATGGACCAAAACAGACCCTTCGCTCGCCTGTGTCCCTGTATTGGTCATGGCATCATTATCTTCCCCATCATTTAGTTAAGAGCACCAGTCTCCTTCTCTCGGCCCTACATGCAGGGACTCCAACCCTCCAAGTTTGCCTGCAGGTCTGTTTCCCAAGCCCAGCCCAGTCTGTTTCCACGCACCCCACTGCCCGTTTTGGGTTTCAGTCCTCCCTTAAAGGACTACTCAGGAGCCTCCTGATTTGCATTCTCGGCCAGTCTCCCATTTCTCTCTCTCTCCTCCCATCTGCCCCACTGTGGCAGCTTTTAGAAACAGATTGCTCCTGCACAGACCATTTCTTTGTGGCTGTCATGGTCCTGAGCCCTGCGTGTCCCCTATCAGGGTTTGGTTCTGTGCTGGAGAAGCAAACAGTCCCCATGCTGGGCGTGGCCCAAGCATGCTGCCTACCTGGCCTGCCACTAGGCAGCACTCCTGCCTGGGGGCACGCCAGCTTCTCCCCCTAGAAAACATGCCTTCACCCTTCAGTGTCTGCCCTCTGGGATCGAGGTGGGGAGGGGGGCTCTGACAGAGCTCCCCCTGAGGAGAGAGTGGACCTCGCCTACCAAGAGCCAGAGTGGGCTTGCCTGCCAGCACTTGTCCAACCCTGCAGTGAGGGGCTTCCCAGGACCCTGAGCTATTAAATGAGGGTATCCATGTGGGGAGGGCAGGAGGGGGCTGAGCAGAGCCCCAGGTCACAGAGGCCACCAGTTTTGCTGGGTGACAAGGGGAGACTTTGCTAGCTGCCACCCTGTCCCCACTCAGCTCCCTACACAGTTGGGTTCACTCTGTCCCATGGGGATGCATGCTTTCTGGCTCTCAGGTTGCTCGCTCCCTGGTGCTAGACTTGGAGGTGGGTTCGACCCAGTCCCTGTGGTTTGTCTCTGCCTCCCTCCGCTCCATCAAAGCCATGAACTATCCTGTATGTAAAGTTGAATTCAGCGTCAATTATTTTATTTTGGAGGTGAGGGAATAGTCACAGTGGGAGAGGATGGCAGTGACAGTGTGTTAATAGGCCAATTACTGTGGTGGGTGCCTGGAGCTTAACCAGGCATGACATCTGGGAAAGATGCAGATTCTTGCCTTGGAAGTCACCCCCCACACAGAGTTATAGGCTGAATTGTGTCCCAACAAAAGACATGTGAAGTCTACCCCCAGTACCTGTGAGTGTGACCATTGGAAATAGAGTCTTTGCAAATGTAATCAAGATAAGATGAAGTCATTAGGGTGGGTCCTAATTCAATGACTGGTGTCCTCATAAGAAGGGGAGAAGGCCACAAACCAAAGGACACCTGGGCTACCAGAAGTGGGAACAGGCAGGAAGAAACCCCCCCCTCCCACCCCGTGCCAGAGGCTCTGGACAAAGTACAACCCCACACACTCCATGACTTTGGACTTCGAGCCACCAGAACTGTGAGAGAATAAGTTTTTGTTGTTTTCAGCCACCCTCCTGTGTAACAAATTACAGCAGGAACATCACACCTAGAGCTGTGCAGGACCAGCCAGCCTCAAAAGCCAAGCCTCGACTGCTGGGTTTGATGCTTTTCCCTGAGAGTAAGTCCTTTCCTCACACAGACAATAACTGACTGGCCAGAGTCCTTTTCCTGCAAACCTGTGCCTGCATAGGTCTTAGTGCTTGAGCCCAGCCATCAGCTGCCAGGTACCCAGTCACAGCAAACTTGTGAGCTGCATTGCTGTAAGGCTCATTGAAAATGTAAGCTTGCCTCTTTTTTGTTTGTCAGTGATGACCTGGTAAAAGACCAGGAGAGAACTGATGTTTCCCCCCAGTTTTACCTGATCTAGGATCTCAAGAACAATTGCCAAATGTTCTAGACCACTTGCTACAGGCCTAGAGCTGCAGTAGCGATCCTTCACAGAGGAGACACCACAGCTGCACAAAGACTGCAGCTGGTCTTCCCTGGCTTTTGGCCCATGTTGCCTAAGACACTCTTCGCTGAATCTTCTCAGCATTACTTCTTACTCCAGCCGCTGCACACAGGTGGCCAGTTCTGCTGAGTCTCCAACTGCTTCTTGCAGGTGCAGCCTCGAGCTGGGTCATGTGCCTCTCGCTTCCTTCCCCCACTCCCCGTGTTCTCTGACCCAGCTGAACGGGATGTATAGGATGTGTGGGTGTGTAGGATGTCCACTAGACCTGCAGCATGAGCAACCCAGAAGTGCTAGGGTGTGTTCCAGCTACCGTGGCTGCATAACTATTACCCCAAAGCATAGCAGCTTGAATAACCATGTTCATTTTTCTCAAGAGCCTACAGTTTGGGTAGGGCTCAGTGAAGACAGTTCACTGCTGCTTCTCTCACCTTTCATGGAGTGCCTTAAAGACTGGGCTCCTCGCCCACATGTCTAGCAGTTGATGTGGGCTGTCGGCTGGGACCTCAGCTGGTCATGTCTTTCAGAACTCCTAAACATAGCCTCTGTATTTGGGCTTCCTCACAGCATGGTGGCTTGGTTCCGAGGGGACAAGGAGAAAGAGAGAAAAAGCCACGTCAGCTTTTCTGGGCTAGCCTTGGAAGCCATTCCGCATCATGTACACTGCATTCTATTGGTCAAACAACTGCAAACTTCCACCTAGTTTGGAGGGAGGAAACCTAGTCTCCACCTCTTGCTGGAGAGTAGCAAGGTTCTAGAAGAGCAAATGGACCCACAAATTTTGCTTTGGTCACTTTTGGAAAATACAGTCTGTCACAGGGGAGTTAACACACCGTGAAGTGATCCTGGATCAATGGGGAGTAAAAGCAACAGAAAATCATTTTCCGTTTCTTCTCCTGGAGGGACAGTCCTGAGAAAGAGACGGAGCAGCATTCACCCATGTGGTTGCCCACTGCAGAATGAACCACGGCATTGGTTTTTCCCATTCTGCACCAGTATTTCCACCACTCAATTCTGCATTCTAAGATCCCACACCCAAATAAACTATTCACACATAAGCCTTTGTCTCAGACACTGGTTTCTGGGGAGCACAAGGTGAGGCAGTTAGTACCAGGAGTGAACCTAAAAAACAGTCTCAGGATTTATTTTTGAGGCTGGGTAAAGAGCCACCCAGATCTCATTCAGGTCACTGTTTGTGGTTACTGGGTTTTGATAACCTTGGCACAAGGTAGCATCAGTTAGCAAGGATGTCGCGTGTGGTCGACTGGCAGGTGCAGATGGAAGGTAAGCAAAGGGGTTTATTGTTTGGGGTGGGGTGCAGTTTGGAGATAGGAGAATGGTAAAATCATGGAATTGGTTAGTTTTTTGAAACTGAATTGGGAACCTTGGAAAAGACAGGCTCGAATATCCTGCCAAGTCCAAGCACATTGGAAGGCCTGAGGGCTCATCCCCTGCAGCTGCAAAATACAAACCCCCGTGTTTCTCCTGGGCTAAAGGTCAGGGCCCTTTAGGGAAGGATTGGGATCTGGAATGTGGAATATGGATTTTGTGTGAATGAGCCTGGAAATCTAACCCACACTGCCAGTCACAGTCCCCATGGCTCTGTCAGAAGAGGACAGCCTCCTCCACTTGTTTTTCAGTGGAAAGGGGGACATTTATCAATGAGGGGTCCTCACCTATGGGTCAGTATTGAACATCCAGTCAAGGACCCTGGGTTCATCCCTGGCTCCTGGCTGGGCGGCTCCTTGAATCTCAGACATCAGGGTGCACACAGATTTGAGTGCAGATGTTGCAGCTGTCCTGGCACAGAGGCGAGGCTGCCTCAGACAGCCCAGGGCAGCCGAGCACACTCCCTCCGCTGAGCAACAAGGGGCCTGAGAGCAGACACTGACATGCTGGTGGCCATCCTCAGGGGGTGGGGTTGACAGGGAGAGACACTGCCATGGGCCAGAGGGGAGGGACTGGGAAGCAGGCAAGGCCAAAGGCAAGGAGGAAATAATTGACCATAATGGGCAGCACGGCCAGGGAGACAACTAGGGACTCTGACTGGCAAGACCAGTGGTGACAGCTCATAGGGGATGGAAGGGTGAGCTAACTCGCTGTTTGCTCTGCTGATCAGCTCATGGATGCAGAGCCCAGCACTGCAGGGGAAGGAGGTCCCTTCAGGAAGGACCTGCAGGGTATCCCAAGCATAGATGGCACATATTCCTGCAGTCCATCCCCCTGTGCACTGGAAAGAGGGATGATTCCAGTGCTTCAAGGACTGTTGCATATCGGAGGTCCTGAAATGTCATCCTGCTCTCCTGGTAGGAGGGTCAGGTAACAAGTGGACACCTGCCTGGAGCTCATCTCCCAAGGATCCTGCTAGCCACAGCCATTTCCCTGGCCCCTGAATGAAGAATGGACAGAGGTATTCTTAGCATCTGGCAGAACCTCTCACGGGTCCCCTGTCCTGTGCAGTAAGAAACATAACGGTGAGAAACCAAATGCCTAAAATTACCCTCAGGCCCTCGCTCTGGTCCAAAATGGTACATTGAAGGTTAAACCACACCCTGGGAGAGCCCTGCCCCATCACGTGGAATAGGCAGGTTACAGTAGCAGCTAACAAACTGAGCATCACTCCCTATCAGGCATTAGACTAATAACTTTTCCTGTTTCCACTCGTCTTACCCTCATGCCTGTGAGCCCAGTTCTGATGGCACCTGCCACCGTTGTACTCCGGGGTCCACATGTACTCCAGGGTGGCAGAGGGCAGGAGAGCTGAGGAACCTTGTCCAAGGTCACACAGCTAAGAGTTTTACATCTGGCTCTCGAGCCAGAACTGGAGCTCCTCCCCCTGATTAATCCCTGAATGGGGCTCCCCTTTGGGTCCTGCAGCTTGGGCTGCTCTGATGTGTGCACTTGGGGGCAGCTGAGCCTCTCAGATCTTTACTTCAGAAGAGGGGCCCTCGGGACATGTTCCTGGCAGACCACATTCTCCTTCCCAGATCAATGATGCTGCGTGGTGCCGAGTATCATGCGCAGTTGCATGGGAAGCAATTGTTCGGAGATTCGTCTTCTCATCACATGGTCCTCTTTGGTGCTCGGCAGTCAGATCTCAGGGGCCCCTGCTCTGAGTTTCAGAAGCCTCATTCCTGCTCTCCTCTATAGAATGGGCAATAAGTGAACATTTTGCAGGTCACTGCAGGGCACAGGTTGCAGATGCAACAACAGGATGGAGCTGAGGATCTGGGTGCGGCTTCTGTCCAACTCCTGTGTAAAGTGTGTTTCCTGCTCTGTGAAGGTGACACAGATCCTCCCACTCAGAGACGTGAAGGATCCATCCAGCTGCATTAACCTGGGCTTCTCAGCCTTGCTTGACTTTGGTCAGATTCCGCTGGTGATGCCAGAGGAAAGGTCTGGGGGGCCCAGTAGCAGGCCTCAATCCACCCCATCCTCTTACTAGGTTCTTGACTCCACAACAGGAAATAATTCAAGGACAGAATCATAGCAGAAGGTAAGAAGAGGTTTAACATAACAGATAAGAAATGCAGGTTCCACAGAGAGAGTGTAGCCCAGCTCCAGAGACGGAGCAGGGCCCACACCAAGTTTAACACAAAAGTCGGAAACGCACACTTAAAGTTCAGTACAGAGTGCAGAATGGCTCAAGAGAGTGAGCAGGCACCTGCTAAAAGTAAGCTTAACTCAAAAGTGAAGCACACACACCTCAGCCAGTGAAGTGCAGGTTGGCCCCAGGAAGGTGAGCAACACCCCCACTTCTGCCAGGATTCAGCTTTCATAGTTTCACTGTCAAATACATATTCATGATATCTAATAAATATTCAATTCAGGGCATGGTTTCCTGTTATGTAACATGCTCAGTTGGCCTCTTTTTAGAGCTTGTTCATTGGTTAGGTTCTATCACATGCACTGAACATATTCAAGAATATTCTGTGCTCTTTAGCACCTCTAGTGGAAGGTCATTAAAAGGGTAAAGTCCCTCCCACTGAGCATGCTTAGCTACCAGGGTTATATAATCCTCTTCAACTGAGCATGCCCAGCCACTGGATTTGCATAAGCCAGCCCCTTGCAGTCTCAATTTCCCCATTTTGGTGCTGAAAATAGGTCTAACAAGCAACAGTAACTGTCTTCTAGGGCAGGGCCTAGAGGAGGGTCCTGAGGCCTTGGGGAATGCCTTGAAACCCAGAGGTATTTCCTGTAACTCAAGCCCATGGAAAGTGAGCACCTCCTATCTCACTGGTAAGGGACAAGGCTGAGCTGAGCTGCTGTGAGGAGTAACCCAGGTCCTGGGCAGAGCTTGTCCCAGGCTGGTCTCATCCCAAGCAGGTGCTCTGCTCCTGGGGAGGCTGAATCTGCTCCTGGCATTATAAGTAAGCTTCTCTGATGTGCAGACAAGGGGCGGGGGTTCAGTGGGGTCTGCTCTCAGAACAATCCTAGGGGCAACCATTATGTTGCGGAAGCAGGAGTGGGCAGAGGGAGACGCTGACCTACTGAGCAGTTGGGACTGAGGCTGTGGATGACTGCATGGGGAGTTCAGAGACAGGTGTGGTCCCTATAGGCAAAGGGGAGGCATTGGGTGTCACAGGAAAGAACTCAAGAGCAGAGTCACAGTAGAAGTGAGAACAGGTTTAATGCAACAGGTAAGAAATACAGGTTCCACAGAGAGACTGTAGCCTAGCTCCAGAGACTGAGCAGGGCCTACACAAAGTAGGAAATATACACTTAAAGTTCAGTAAGAAGTGCAGGCGTGACCTCCAGCAAGGTGCTCCTCATATCTGAAGGCCATCCCCAGAAAGCCTCAGCTGTGAGCCATCACAGCCAATGCTCCAGTGGCTGGACCTCCATCCTGCAGGGATCTGGATAACATCCAGTGTCCAGGATTCACAAGAATCCCAGGAAGGCCTCAGGGGAAAGGAAAACAGGCAGACCTTGGCTCCAGCCCTGGTCGTGTAGCCCATGGCAACTTAACCCTCTGATGCCCTTGAACTCGCTCTTGGGCTTGCAGAATTGGCTATAAGCATAATGGGTAATTTAGACAATGATTCATTCTGATGTTTGGTAAATGGTAACCGTTTATTGTTGATTTTATTATTCCATTATTAGAACTCATATAGAAAGCCACTGGTGGAGGGACAAGGAGCCCAGGGCAGGCTTTCCATCCCTTGCAGCAGACAGCACAGGTGTAAGGTATGTGTGCTGCAAATGTGGCTGAGAGAGGGTGTGCTCCCAGCTCCCCCTTGTCAGATCTTTCCAGAAGCACACACAGGCACACACATACCCTCACACACAAACTCTTTTCTTTTCTTTTTCTTTTTACTTTTATTTGCTATGTCAAAAACTGGCAAAAGAAAATAAATGTTAAAACACCCTTAGGGGATTTGTGACATATCGAGAGTGCCCATTGGGAGCTGCTGGGAGTCTTCTCTTTCCCAGAACCTTTTCCAAATCTGAGAAGGAGTTCTTCCAGCCATCTCTGTGACTGTGGCCGTGCTGGAGGATACAGCCTCAGGTGCCCTGGGAATCCCATAGACCCTGTGTGGGATCTGCAGCCCCTTGCAAGAGCAGACAGTGCTGAGACGGCTTGACAGAGCCACCTGCCTGACATCTCTCACCCATTCTCCCGTGTCCTATCTCCCTTGGCCACTCCTTCATCCCTTCAGTCTTACAGGAGCTGCTTCATGTGTGTGAGGGGAGTCCACGTAGACCCTCCCCCTAACCATGGACAGGAGGTACCGGTACCCACACCTGTGCTCCCCACTTGGAATCTCTCTCCTGGATGGGGTACAGAACAGTCCAGAAGTTCCAGGGGTTACAAGGCCAGGAGCAGCTCCCAAGCAGTGATTATAAGGAGAGGGTGTCAACTCTGAGTCATATTCCTACTGTGTCCCGGGACCCTAGGAGGAACGACTCCAGTGGCCCACAGTGACAACCCTGTGAGCACACGCTCCATTGGCCGCCTTCCGTGCCAGGCTTACTTCCCCACTCCTGTCCGTGGGCTTCCTGGGAAAACCTCTCAGAGAAAACCCTGTCCTCACGCCCTTATCTCACGTTCTGCTTCTGGCCGGGGTGGAGCAGGGGAGGTCCAACCAAGACAGGTGTGTTTCAGACAAATTGATACATTAATATTGGCATTACTTTCAAGGGGCCTAATGTATAGAAGGCAGATAAGAGAGCGCAAATGTATATATAATGCAAAATAAAAACCTGATTAAAAATAAGAGTCTAAAAGAAAGAAGAAATCACCATGATTGTGGTTATCTAGGATTCTTTCAAACCAGAAAAAAAAAATTAAACACCATAATTTGTCTCAGTTTGTCTTATGAACGTATAATACATGTAATCATATAATGACATTCCACCCCTGTACCAATCAACATAGTTTACCAAACAATTTCATACCTTTGGGTGGATTGGATCCTCAAAAGCTAGCACAGGTAGGGTGGATATTATCAAGCCCATTTCACAGATGAAGAGACAGTGGGCCAGAGCCACAGAGAGAGATGGGGGCCAGCTGGGTCTGGAACCCCCAGTTCATCTTCCCCACCCCGTCAACACATGTGGTCTAGTTCAAAGCCATCTCCAAGAAAATGTCCCTCCATCCCCAGGCAAACCCCTTCCCCAAGCCTCTACAGCTTTGTGTCTATACTGCTATTTGGACTTTTCATTTTTCATTATGAGCACATCTAGCTCAAGAATGTCTGGGCAAGATGTCTCCTGTTCGGTAATTGCAGGGGGTCCTGTTCCCCCTACCCCCCAGCGCCTGGCTTCACTTTCCAGGTGCATGGTTAGGCAAGGAGGGCTTATCTCTTGTTGGCTCCTTCGTCGCCATGCTCAGCCTCTCTTTCCACCATGTGGACCCCACCTCTGCCATTCTTTCTCCCCGTAGCCCCATTCTGCAACACTCCCCCTTTTTTTTATTTCTCAAAGCATCACTAACACAATGCAGAAATGTGTGACAAATGCTTGGGACAATGGCAGTGGGCTACACCACACTCAGAACAGGAAAATAATGAAAAGTGTATAAGAACATCACAGTTATTTGAAGTTCCTCAGATCTTTGAACCACAGGGGATCTCCCAGGACTTGCCTTCAGGGAGCTGAGGCATCCTCTTCCATCTCCTGCAAACCATCTCTTTCTCAAGCTGCCTAGAGACAATTTGCAAATTAACATTATTTTATCTTTCACAGCAAATTACCTCTTTGTGTGCCTCCCTCCTCTCTCTACTGCGTGCGCCCACACACTTTCCTATTACAGCCTCAAACAGCCCTACTGGGGGATCTCTAAACGCACTAATCTCTAAATTCTCTCACTAAGAGGAGCCTGGCAGTCCCCTGGTCGTTCACATTGCACCCAGCTTTCCAGTACCTGGTTCACCCTCTCCAATGCTCATCTGGTCCCTTCCCCATTGTCCTGGGCACCATCAGAGTGCACAGCTGGGCTGTGGACATACTCCCATCCAGGCCTGGCTGCTCCCTTCTCCTTTTCACACAGAGCTCAGGGCTTTCTGTCTCCACTTGACTGCAACCTTACCTTGCCAGGTATGAGGTGTCCCTACAGCTCTGGTCCTGTGACCAAGGGAAGGGTGCACATGTTCACCATTGAACCTCAGGGCACCCAGCCCCACACTGGGTGCCTACAGGAGGGACAGAGTGAAGCTGTCTACTGATTTAAACCCGTGGGGAGAGCCGAGTCTCCACAAGTTACACGCATGTCATTCCACATTATTTCTCCATAAACCACTGGTTTCCATTCTCCACAACAGATTTGGAGATTTCACCAAGTGCAAAATTAAATTATGCAAAATCTTTTGAAACAAAGAACTGTAAAATGGTCATTCTTCTCCACGCTCTTCACCCTTGGAAGGGAGGAGCACCGTGTAGCTCTCCAGAAGCCCACTCAGAAACAACGACAGAACAGCCTATGCCCCAACGTGGAGCATATTTCTCGTGCATAGGACACTCAAGGCCGAACTGAAAAAATAATGATCAAAATTCCTTTGAGAAAACATCAAAGACTTCAAAAGCAAAACATGCACTTTAATCCCTGCTACCCATTGCCAGTTCTCCATAGTCTGTATTCACAATGCTGGGGCAATCACAACACATAATGCCAACATTTGGCCTCCAGGTTCTCTCTTCTGTGCTAGTAGAAAAATAAAAATCCTTTGATATGGTAAAAAAAGGGAGTTGAGGTTTTCCTCATGCAGTCACTCTGAGCTCTACACATCTTGGAAGGAAGCAAAGGCTTGTGCCTGCGCCCATGCCATCAAACCCTGAGCAGCAAGCCTGCAAGCCAGTGGCAGCAGGGGAGCAGGTCCATCACTGCAGCAGGCCCACCTGTGACCCTGGGTATCTCTCTTTTCTCATTTTTAATACACTGAGAGTCACATACAGCATTCATGATCCTCAGCTGTCTGCAGTACAAAGAAAAATCCTGTATCTGTCCATCCATCATGAATGAGAATTATGTATTCTGTTAATTTATGACTGTTTCACTTGAAACTAAGGCTGGAAGCACTGAGTTGGGCCATCATTTAGCCAAACAATAAATACTTTTTACCCAAAGCCTGTGGAGGGCTGCCACATTGCTAGTCTTACTTAAATGGGACTTCAAGATGTTGGAAAATGATAGGTAGGTCTTTGGGGTGCTCAAGGTAGCAGATGGTTCCTGTTGACGGAGAGCTAACCAGACGCCAAGCCCTGAAGGAGGTGGGTGGCGATTGGTGATTGGAGGCTGTTGTGTGCGTGTCTGTATTTCTTGTACACTGTGCACATGGTGGGACAGGATTATGTTCTCAGGGGGGAGTTCCAGTGGACATGGAAAGTCTGCAGATGCAGAAAAGAGAGTGACTCAAGTGGAGAAGGGGAAAGCTGGGATGGGGAACGACCGACAGAGGCTGTGGTCACTGGACATCTCACAAGTGCCCTTGGTGCTGCTCATTGGTGCGTTCCTGGGGGAGCTGCATTCCTGGGGGAGCTGCGGTCCTTCCTTCTTCATCTTTGGACCTCTGGTTCCCTGGCGGCTGGAGCAGATCAGTTGCATCTGGCATGGCTGATGTTCCCGGCATGTGCTCTGAGGGACTTTCATAAGAACTATGGCCTCTCTGGCTGTGTACAGTCTCCCCAGTGCTAAGCATTTTAAGGACCCTAAGGGACACTCCCTTTGGTTGATTAGTGCCTGTCATGGGCATTAGGTCACCCCACAACATGCTGTCTGTCTATGGGTCTCCTACAGACCTGTTCTAACTCTCCCTCCTGGTAGCCTTCTCTCTTCATTATGGAAATGGGTTGTGCTGGGAAATCAATTCAGAAGGGGCAGAGATGGAGCAGAAGGGAACAAATGTCACAAAATGACACACTTTAGGGGCAGCTCCTACAGGCTGACCTTGAGCTTTTGTCACCTGTTGCCAGGATGCAGATGGGTATCACGGAACCAGAGAGTTATACTGAGGCTCTCTGGTCCCTGTCCCAATTTGGGTCTTTTGTATGTTATCCAATAGCTGCAGGGAGGCCATGGTTAGAGGATGGGTGCTGGTGCTGAATTGTCAATGTGCCCACACATCCAAGTTCTACTGCTGAGTAACTGAGGGTGGAAAGGGGAGAGGGGTCTCACTGTATCCTAAAGCAGTTCTTAAAGGCACCAGGTGTAGGTGTTTATAGCTGACTGCCATTTTAAAAGGGCAAAATAAAAAAATACTAATATTGGGAACAGAAATGACAACTCTGCAACATGTTTAACAATCTTTCATTCTTTTAAGACCTCAAGCCATAGTCTGGATGTTTTCTTACTTTTCAAACCTTGTACCTCCCTTGGCTCAAGAACAAAATATTCTTGTAAATAGAGGAACTGTTTGGCCAAGGAGAATCCTGCTTTAGTCATACCCAGTTTCTTCAAATTTTGGGAATGTGAAAGGATGCAAATAGGCTATTGGACAGTCTTGCAGGAAGAGTGTCACAACTGATGAGTAACAAACACCATGAGCACAGGAATGTGATTGCACATAGGCCTGGGATCTCCCTGCTTATCCAGGAGCACTGGAGTCTGTGGCGTGATGTCAGGCTCTATACTGGGTTCTGTCATTTGCGAACTGTGGGGCCTCAGAAGGGGCGCTCGACCTCTCTGACATTTGTCTTTCTTTTCTACATAGATGGGTTCTTGAATATCCCCACCAATTCTAAATTTCTCTGAAATTTTACTAATTCCATCAAGTTGATGTCAGGCTGTTTCTCTCAAGGAAAAGAGATCTAAATGAATTTTGATTCCTAATGGAATCATCAGGGGAAGTGTACCAAGGGCAAGATGCTGAATGTCTTTCAGTTACTAAGAAGATTAAAACTAATAGTATCCTCTCCAGATTACTGGACATATGCCCAAGTTAAAAATTAGAATGGACCATTTTCTAATAGCTGCAGATGGTTAATCATGACTTGAATATTCAGAGACAAATGTTAAGGATTCTAAATGAGTTCATCTTTTTAAAGCACTTGGCCTATGCTGTTGGCATAAAAAATATGCATAAATAATCTAGAGAAAGAAGGAAAAAAAAAACAGAAAGAAAGAATAGAGGGAAGGAGGAGGGAAAGAAAGAAATCCAGGAAGGAGAGAAGGAAGGAAGGAATTGTAGTTAAGGAAAAAAACCCAGTCAGCTAAGCAAGTAATACCTCCAGGTAACCGAAGTATGCTTACGGTTTATTGGAGTTTCTTGCAAATCTTGGGCAAAGTCTTGGAGAACACTTGCAATATAGAATTTGCAGAAAGTCTCAGTTATCAACCTGCTATATTAATGCACTATCTCTTCCCAAATGACGCTTGGCAGGTTACCTGCAAGAGAAGTACATTCAACTGTCAATTTTGAAGTGGTCCTTATATCTGAATGTATTTATTATTGCCATAGTTATGCTGTATAACAAACACTGCTAAAATTTAGCAGCCAAAAACAATGGTTATTGGTCATTGCTCATGTGTATGTGGGGCATATGGGTTGTGTAGTTCTAGTCTGGGTGTGACAGAGTGTCTGTGCTTCAGCACCTGGATAAGCTCTGCCTCTCATCGCATGTGGGTCACGTGTGGAGACTGTGACCCACATGCTCCTAATTCCTTTTAGACCAGCAATATGGCTGAGGTGTGTTCTCCATGGCAGAAGAAATAAGGGCAGTGAAAAAGTGCAAAGCCTATTAGGCAAGGTAAAAATAGAGCCATTTCACCCACATCTCACTGGATGAAGTGAGTGATGCGGTGAGCAGGAACACTGTCCCTCCCACCCACGTCCCACTGGACGAAGGTGAGCCATGGGTGAGCAGGAACACTGTCACTCCCACCCACGTCTCACTGGATAAAGTGAGCCATGCGGTGAGCAGGAACACTGTCACTCCCACCCACGTCTCACTGGATAAAGTGAGCCATGCGGTGAGCAGGAACACTGTCACTCCCACCCACGTCTCACTGGATAAAGTGAGCCATGCGGTGAGCAGGAACACTGTCACTCCCACCCACGTCTCACTGGATAAAGTGAGCCATGCGGTGAGCAGGAACACTGTCACTCCCACCCACGTCTCACTGGATAAAGTGAGCCATGCGGTGAGCAGGAACACTGTCACTCCCACCCACATCTCACTGGATGAAGTGAGTCACTAGACGAGGGTGAGCCATGCGGTGAGCAGGAACACTGTCCCTTCCACCCACATCTCACTAGACGAAGGTGAGCCATGCAGTGAGCAGGAACACTGTCCCTTCCACCCACATCTCACTAGACGAAGGTGAGCCATGCGGTGAGCAGTAACACTGTCCCTTCCACCCAAATCTCACTGGATGAAGTGAGTCACTGGATGAAGTGAGCCATGTGGTGAGCAGGAACACTGTCACTCCCACCCACATCTCACTGGATGAAGTGAGCCATGCGGTGAGCAGGAACACTGTCCTTTCCACCCACATCTCACTAGACGAAGGTGAGCCATGCGGTGAGCAGGAACACTGTCCCTTCCACCCACATCTCACTAGACGAAGGTGAGCCATGCGGTGAGCAGGAACACTGTCCTTTCCCCCCACATCTCACTAGACGAAGGTGAGCCATGCGGTGAGCAGGAACACTGTCCTTTCCCCCCACATCTCACTAGACGAAGGTGAGCCATGCGGTGAGCAGGAACACTGTCCTTTCCCCCCACATCTCACTAGACGAAGGTGAGCCATGCGGTGAGCAGGAACACTGTCCTTTCCCCCCACATCTCACTAGACGAAGGTGAGCCATGCGGTGAGCAGGAACACTGTCCTTTCCCCCCACATCTCACTAGACGAAGGTGAGCCATGCGGTGAGCAGGAACACTGTCCTTTCCCCCCACATCTCACTAGACGAAGGTGAGCCATGCGGTGAGCAGGAACACTGTCCTTTCCCCCCACATCTCACTAGACGAAGGTGAGCCATGCGGTGAGCAGGAACACTGTCCTTTCCCCCCACATCTCACTAGACGAAGGTGAGCCATGCGGTGAGCAGGAACACTGTCCTTTCCCCCCACATCTCACTAGACGAAGGTGAGCCATGCGGTGAGCAGGAACACTGTCCTTTCCCCCCACATCTCACTAGACGAAGGTGAGCCATGCGGTGAGCAGGAACACTGTCCTTTCCCCCCACATCTCACTAGACGAAGGTGAGCCATGCGGTGAGCAGGAACACTGTCCTTTCCCCCCACATCTCACTAGACGAAGGTGAGCCATGCGGTGAGCAGGAACACTGTCCTTTCCCCCCACATCTCACTAGACGAAGGTGAGCCATGCGGTGAGCAGGAACACTGTCCTTTCCCCCCACATCTCACTAGACGAAGGTGAGCCATGCGGTGAGCAGGAACACTGTCCTTTCCCCCCACATCTCACTAGACGAAGGTGAGCCATGCGGTGAGCAGGAACACTGTCCTTTCCCCCCACATCTCACTAGACGAAGGTGAGCCATGCGGTGAGCAGGAACACTGTCCTTTCCCCCCACATCTCACTAGACGAAGGTGAGCCATGCGGTGAGCAGGAACACTGTCCTTTCCCCCCACATCTCACTAGACGAAGGTGAGCCATGCGGTGAGCAGGAACACTGTCCTTTCCCCCCACATCTCACTAGACGAAGGTGAGCCATGCGGTGAGCAGGAACACTGTCCTTTCCCCCCACATCTCACTAGACGAAGGTGAGCCATGCGGTGAGCAGGAACACTGTCCTTTCCCCCCACATCTCACTAGACGAAGGTGAGCCATGCGGTGAGCAGGAACACTGTCCTTTCCCCCCACATCTCACTAGACGAAGGTGAGCCATGCGGTGAGCAGGAACACTGTCCTTTCCCCCCACATCTCACTAGACGAAGGTGAGCCATGCGGTGAGCAGGAACACTGTCCTTTCCCCCCACATCTCACTAGACGAAGGTGAGCCATGCGGTGAGCAGGAACACTGTCCTTTCCCCCCACATCTCACTAGACGAAGGTGAGCCATGCGGTGAGCAGGAACACTGTCCCTTCCACCCACATCTCACTGGATGAAGTGAGTCACTGGATGAAGTGAGTCATGAGGTGAGCAGGAACACTGTCCCTTCCACCCAAATCTCACTGGATGAAGTGAGTCACTGGATAAAGTGAGCCATGCGGTGAGCAGGAGCACTGTCACTCCCACCCACATCTCACTGGATGAAGTGAGCCATGCGGTGAGCAGGAACACTGTCCCTCCCACCCACGTCTCACTGGATAAAGTGAGCCATGCGGTGAGCAGGAACACTGTCACTCCCACCCACGTCTCACTGGATGAAGTGAGTCATGCAGTGAGCAGGAACACTGTCCCTTCCACCCACGTCCCACTGGACGAAGGTGAGCCATGCGGTGAGCAGGAACACTGTCCCTCCCACCCACGTCTCACTGGATGAAGTGAGTCATGCAGTGAGCAGGAACACTGTCCCTTCCACCCACATCTCACTGGATGAAGTGAGTCACTGGATGAAGTGAGCCATGCGGTGAGCAGGTGAGCCATGCAATGAGCAGGAACAATGTCACTCCCACCCACGTCCCACTGGACGAAGGTGAGCCATGCAGTGAGTAGGAACACTGTCACTCCCACCCACGTCTCACTGGATGAAGTGAGTCATGCGGTGAGCAGGAACACTGTCCCTCCCACCCACGTCCCACTGGACGAAGGTGAGCCATGCGGTGAGCAGGAACACTGTCACTCCCACCCACGTCTCACTGGATAAAGTGAGCCATGCGGTGAGCAGGAACACTGTCCCTTCCACCCACGTCTCACTGGATGAAGTGAGTCATGCAGTGAGCAGGAACACTGTCCCTTCCACCCACGTCCCACTGGACGAAGGTGAGCCATGCGGTGAGCAGGAACACTGTCACTCCCACCCACGTCTCACTGGATGAAGTGAGTCATGCGGTGAGCAGGAACACTGTTACTTCCACCCACATCTCGTTGGATGAAGTGAGTCATGCGGTGAGCAGGAACACTGTCCCTTCCATCCACATCTCACTGGATGAAGTGAGTCACTGGATGAAGTGAGTCATGCGGTGAGCAGGAACACTGTCACTCCCACCCACATCTCACTGGATGAAGTGAGCCATGCGGTGAGCAGAAACACTGTCCCTCCCACCCACATCTCACTGGATGAAGTGAGCCATGCGGTGAGCAGGAACACTGTCCCTCCCACCCACATCTCACTGGATGAAGTGAGCCATGCGGTGAGCAGGAACACTGTCCCTCCCACCCACATCTCACTGGATGAAGTGAGTCATGCGGTGAGCAGGAACACTGTTACTTCCACCCACATCTCGTTGGATGAAGTGAGTCATGCGGTGAGCAGGAGCACTGTCCCTTCCACCCACGTCTTATTGCATGAAGTGAGTCATGAGGTGAGCAGAGACAGTGTCACTTCTACCCACATCACATTGTGTGAATTGAGTCACACAGTGAGTCAGCACACTGTCACTTCCACCTACATCCACTCATTAAAATGAGTCATGTGGTGAATCGGCACAGTGTCACTTCTTCCTACATCCATTAGTTGAAGTCAGTCACGTGGTGAGCAGGCAATGTTATTTCTATCCACATCGCATTGCATAAAGGAGTCACATGTGAGCAGGCACACTATCACTTCTACTAACAACTCACTAGAGAAAGTGAGTCGTGGTAGAATCAAAAACCCAGGTGTCTCAAATACAGACTGCCTCTTTAGGAGGAGTAACCTCAATGTCACATGGCAGAGGGAGAAGTGAAGAACCAGGGCCATTAATACAATTATTCAAGGACCTTCACTGTGTTACTGATTCTTCTGGGGTCCTTTTCTTTAGCCCCCAATCAAATTAGTGTCCTCATTTATATCTTTCCCTGGTTTCCAACCATCTACCTCAACCCCAAGTTACTGATTATTGATCTGGGAACCCTGGATCATCTCCTCTGAACTGTCTCTATGAACACACATTCCTGCCCAGAGAGCTGGCCACTAGTGTGGCAGGCACTGTTCAGTAAGAGCAATCAGGTACCCACATTGCTTGTTGCATTTTGGCTCCTGTGCCAGCACAGCAGATATCCATCCTTTCATAACACTGAGAGGCCAGGGCAGCCTGTGTTCCAGCAGCTGGGAGCCCCTTGAAAAGATGCCAAGGTGTGGAGTGAGATGTGGGTTACTGAGGACACTTGTGAGTTCAGTGAAGCCCCCAGTTTTTTCTCCAGTGGTCATTTAGCCAGTGTGCTCTTTCAAAAGCAAGAATCAAGGTCCCTTTTTGGGTCAGACTGACTGAAATAGATCACAGTTCCAAGACTGCCTCAGTTAGAACTGACTCAGTGGTGCAGTTCAAGCCCCAGAGCCCTACATGGTCCAGGCTGAAGCTGGTCTCCAGCGGATGCCACACCTTTGTCTAGCTCCTTTCCCTTCCACGTGCTGCTCCTGTGACTCCCGTGCAGATTTCCCTTGAGATCCAGTAAGTCATCACCCAAGAACACCATCTCAGGCTCTGCTGCTCAGGAGCCTGTCCCAGGCAGTTGGGTGTTATTCCTTTTTTCTGATCAGAAAATAGACCATCATTAGATACATGGCTTGTAGACAAGTGTTCATTCTCAGGTCCTCCACTTATGGTCAAGTTCTGTTTTCAAGCCTCCACATGTCTATCATGACTAAGCACGTGGGCTACTCCTCCATGGCAGCCAACGGTGCTGGGCTCTGACCAGGCCAGCTCTTAGCGCGTGCAGTACCAGGCCAAGAGTACAAACGGAAACCCACGTGCCATGTTTCCAAATATTTAAAATTATAAAGAAAGCCAACAAATTGCTAAATAAAATTTATTCTATCAACTCACCTGGCTACATATACCTTCCTAGAGACCTGAAAAGACAGGTTTGATGTAGACTTTTTGGACTCGTTGGAGTTGCACAGCAGAAATGGTGGTGTGGGCAAGCTGGCTGTGGCCTCTGGCCCCTGGCTTGAGCCCCCGCCCCTTTCCTACACTGGCTCTAGCCCTGTCCTGCAATGTGAGGATGCTCTAAACATTTACACCTGCCCCAAAACAGCCATACCCTGGCCTAGTAGTACACACAAAAGTGAATATGGGCCACTGAGGAGGGAATTCTGGGGTTCTGGGTATCTGGAATGTGTGTTCAATCTCCAGGTGGGCAGATCCCTTGGGTACATGGGCTTCGTGACTTGTGTGGTGGAGCATCCATATGGGATGTGTTCCTCTAGGTCATGGAACGCAGGGTAGGACCCCTTTTACCATGGGTGAGGTGGTTCTGCTTCCTCTGGCCACATCATCATGGCCACGTCACTTTTCCTGGTGGCCGATTTCCACATCTGTGAAGCAGGGGTGTTGGATTACATGACCTCAAGGCCCTTTCTTGCCATGTGAGTGTGTGATTCTGTCATCCATCTAGACGTGAGACTTGCTGTGAAAGAAAAGCATTCGCTCTCTAAACAAAACAGCAGGGGTAGCTCTGATATTCAGTAAGCAAAGGGCATAGAGAGAAGAGCACCTGATCAGTGCATTTCCTTTGGAACCGCACACTCCATGTCTCAGGACTAGCATCCCTAAACATGTGTTTCATGTTGAGCACCTGCTACCCAGCTGCTGCCCTGCAGAGCTTGTGAGCTTTGGCTTCAATCCATGAGTCCCGGGTTGAGGTAAGAGCTGGTGATATGTTTGAAAGGAGATCTTGTTTCAAAACAGAACTAACATGCAGTGCTCTGGTGGAGTGCTGTGCTTTAATATTGAAGACATGCCCATCGGTATTTCACGTTAATACACTAATTAATATTTATGCCTGTTAAATTGACTGTGAAGTAAAACATTTCTATGTTCAGAATAGGTTCTCCAACGTCAGTGTATTTGCTTTATTGAAGTCTATCATACATATTGAAGTCAGTAAAAACCTTGCCCACGTTGCTGGGAAGTGACATCAGCAGGACCATTAACCAGGGAGGAGAGTGGGGTGAGGCTGCTCTAGAGTCCAGGAGTGTGGAATTACGGGAGAGGAATGGTGACAGGATGGAAAGAATCCAGCCCCTCATGCCAGAGCCACCGAACTGTGGCTGTTGTGGTCACCTGTGGCCCCTTGTCAGACAAATGGCCTGCAGGTGACCTGGGGGACACAGATGTCTGTACTCTAAATTGGGTGGATACCAGCATTGCTGTGCCCTCTGTGCAAAATCTCAGCACAGCACTGTCCTGGATGGAAGGCCACATTCGTGACGGCTTCATTGACCGGAAGACTGTGGAAAAGCATTTGGAATAACCCAGTTCAGTGGAACCCTCCTTGACGGAGCTGCCTCTGGGACAGGGCCAAGGAACAGGGAGCACAGGGCGTAGGGCTGCAGTGGGAGCCAAGCATGCAAGAGCTGCCCCTCCAGTAGCATGGGCTTTAAATACTGCACACCCTGGCAGGGGACGTTGATCCCAAGAAAGTTTCTGCTGTTGGAAATGAAAGGTCAACATTCTCTAACTTTATTTTAACCTTCTCACAAGGCAATTGAATCCCATAAAAGGGAAATAAATTGCTGGTTATGTAGCAAGTAGCAGGTCATAATGTCTGATCATTAAGTCTGAGCCTAATGAGAGACTGTGCACTCCTACGTGTTTGTAAGTGTCTGTGGTGACACTGGTGAGCACTGGTTTTTCCCTCCTGCAAAGCAGTTGGTTCTTCAGCCTCCACACAGGTGGTGCAGTGGCAGTGGGAGATATGATGGGCAAGCCCACTGACAGTGTCTTTTCATCATCACCTGTATTTAGGTGACTGCGTAGACTCTACAACCTGGTATGGGCTTGAGGAGGCCACCTGGTCCAACCCACTTAAGGAAAGTGGGCTCTGAACCACAAGAAGCAACTGTGGTCTGTCCTATCCTAAAACACTCCCCGCCAGTGTCAATGGGGGACACTGCCAAGGCCAGTCAGTGCTCATTGGACCCCTTAAGACACATGGCTGTGGCTCTGGTGCCCCCTGTTGCTGGATGACATTAGGGCAATTTCTCTCCTGGATAAAGTGTTAACATTTTGATTTTCTCTTCCAGAATGCTGGAGGCTTTAGGAAAAGAAAAATCAATGAACTTTTGATAAGCAATACACCTTCTTAAGGGTGCTTCCCACTGAGGCAGGCTGGGATTATGATCATCTTTTTGTGTTTTTCAGTATTTCACAAAGAAATCCACAACAGAATAAAGACAGAAAACAAAGTTATTTTCAGTGTTACATGTGTATTCGCAGTGGTTTTTCTCACATGTTGGAAGCATTTGTATAAAGCTGCCCTGGGAGAGCAGCTCAACAATGAGGATCCTAGAACCAGTCCTGCCAGACCCTGACAAGCACTGCCCAGTTTGGATTTGAGTGCTCCCAGTTCACTGTGTCCCAATTGGAAGGAAGACTGAAGACCATGCAGGTCACATAAGTGTTTTGATTTCTGATTCTTTCATTTTCCTTGAATTTCAAGAAAATAAATGTGATATAATGGGTTTCGAGATTAGCCATTGCTGGCAAAGTCAGAGAGATGCAACTCCTGCACAAAGTTTGTTTCTCACGTCAATATGCAGTTCAACTCTTGGGTCTAAAAAATAGATGAGCAGCCCCCGTGTTGGCCAGAAATATGACACTAGTATTCAGGCTTTCTCATTTCACCTCCTGCCTGCTAGAGACAGAGGCATGAGGGCTGGAGGGGGTATTCTTGGTGCAAAGTGGCTTTCTTAGGAAAGCAAAGAAACACCATGAGTTATAAACTTTGCCATTTCTTTCTAACCACAGTCTAGTCCCAAAGCAAACACGGGATGGTTGATAAATCTCTTATAGGAAGCATCATTGATGAGAAAATGGACTCAGTCACCGAGCAGGAGTGAAGTCACAGGCTGAAGTGGGGGCATTTCAAAATAAGGAAGTTTATTTTGGCTTGAAAAGAAAAAGCTTGAGAGAAGATAATTCTTCATCTTGACATTTTCCCAGGATATATTCCCGGCCTGGTATTGTATCTTAGAGTTTGCCAGATTGAAAACAAACAAAAGAAATGAACCAAAAGAAAGGAAATGCATTCAGGCCCCAGAGATAAGTTCTCCACCAGGCCTGCGGTGTGATCTGTTTCTGGCATCCATGCATGCCACCCCCACCTCCCATGTGGATCCTGGAGGTCCAGGGTGCAAAGAATAGAGTCTCCAAAGCTGTGTTTTCAAGTTGACCCACTGAGGTACACAAAAATAACAGAATATCTGTTTATGTTTTTATCTCAACCTTTTATGTATTCTATTGTACTGCATATTTTATAAGCACTTGTGTACAAGGTGTGTAGGGTCTGGGAGTCTCTGGCCATCATTTAGTGTGCGTGTAACGTGCACACACACTGCAGTGTGTTCAGTCATAGAGGGGCACGGTCAACAGATTAAAGGCCTTAGTTAGGAGGATGACCTGTGACAAAGAATCTCTGCTTGACCAAACTTCAGTCAGGCTTGGGAAACTTCTCCCAGGTCCATCTGTGCACTTTCTTATAAAATTCTGTTTTAGCAAAAACCCTGCTAAGTCAGTTTAGCAAGAATCCCTTACCCTGGTATTTAATCATCCTCAATACCCGATCAGATTCCTTATCCTCCACCATCCCCCAGGTGATGTCTGATCACAAGAATCTGTGAGGTCAGTTTAGCCAGAATCCCCCTTAACCCTTTTGGTAATTTTGCGTCCACTGACCCCCACCCTGCTCCCCTGGCCCATGCTGTATTCAGAGCCCAGTCTCTCTTCCCCACCCTTTTACGTATCGTGATGGTCTCTTTACCCATCGCGATGGTCCTGAATAAAGACTTCCTTACTGTGCTTTAACAAGTGTCATTGAATTTTTTTCCCTAACACCTGGAAAGTTGTGTGTGGTCTTGGTGCTTCTTCAGTGGCTCAGAGCCCTTTGGCACCAGGAGAGTACGAGGCTGCCTCTTCCTGGGCCTGGCACAGAGACTCAAACAGAAGATGAAGGGATGAGAATGGAAGCCCCCGGGGGCAGGGGACTGTCTGGCTGCTTGGACCACTGCAGATGATAGCACTTGGCATGGGGGGCATACAAAAATTCATTAATGAAGCATTGGTTCAGCAGGTATGATTCTCTACTGCCAGTCCTCCATGCCAACATCTTAAAAAATAGATACAATGAACATTACTTCAGAAGGAAAGCACTTGCTGCCGGAATCTTAAGCCACAGGCGGGTCTGTCTGTCTTTGGGACTTTTCCACCTGCTTTCTGTACCACTGCCCTATCACTGTCCCCACCATGTCCTTCCTGGAGCACACCATCACACCTGCCCCTGGTGCCTCAGAGCCTGGGGCTTTTGCCTCATGCCACGACCTTTGCCCCAGGGCCTGAGGTCCTTAAGGAGCAATTTCCTTGGAGGCAGAGGCTTTGGAGAAGGACCCTGAGGCAGTTGTGTGACTCTTTGTGGAAAAGTTGACCACAGGGGCCCTAATGTTCTTTGCCTGAAGCCTCTAACCTTTTCTCTCACAGTAACACTGAACAGCAGTCTGGCGGGAGGCCCCACCTCACATTTCAGACTGAAAGGGAAACGAACGGGGCTAAGTCCGAGCACACAGCACACAGTTCCAGAAGGAAGCGAGTCTCTGTGGGTGGAAAAAGCTGTGTCTTCTTTAATTTCTTTCGATCGTGGTCTGTAGTTCTCATTGTAGAGATCTTTCACCTCCTTGGTTAAATTGATTACTAGGTATTTTATTTTTTTCATGACTGTTGTAAATGGACTTACTTTCCTGATTTCTCTTTCTGTTAGCTCATTATTGGCAAATATAAATGCAACTGATTTGGGGGCATTTATTCTGTATCCTGCAATGTTACTGAAATTATTAACCAGTTCTAGGAGTTTTTTGAGAGAGTCTTTAGGTTTTTCTATATATAGCATCATGTCATCCGCAAATATGGACAGTCTGACTTCATCTTTTCCAATCTGGATGCCTTTTTTTTTCTTTCTCCTGCCTGCTTGCTCTGGCTAGTACCTCCACTCCAATAGGAGTGGTGAGAGTGGGCATCCTTGTCTAGTTCCTGTTCTTAAGGAAAAAGTCTTCAGTTTTTCCCCATTCAGAATGATATTGGAGGTGGGCTTGTCATAGGTGGCTTTTATTGTGTTGAGATACTTTCCTTTGATACCTAATTTGTTGAGAGTTTTTATCATGAAAGGATGTTGAATTTTGTCAAATGCCTTTTCAGCATCTATTGAGATACTCATATGGTTTTTGTCCTTGATTTTGTTGGTTTGGTGTATTGCATTTACTAATTTGCATATGTTGAACCATCCTTGCATCCCTGGGATGAATCCCACTTGATCATGGTGTACAATTTTTTTGATGTGTTGCTGTATTCTGATTGCTAATATTTTGTTGAGGATTTTTGCATCTATGTTCAGTAGAGATATTGGCCTATGGGGTTTTTTTTGTTGTTGTTGTTGTTTCTTTGTCTGGTTTTGGTATCAGAGTTACGCTGGCCTCATAAAATGATTTTGGGAGAGTGGCCTCTGTTTCAGTTTTTTGAATAGTTTGAGGAGAATTGTTATTAATTCTTCTTTAAATGTTTGGTAGAACTCAGCACTAAAGCCACACAGTCCTGGGCTTTTCTTTGTTGGGAGACTGCTGATAACTGCTTCAATCTCATTGCTTGGTATTGGACTGTTTGGGTTTTCTATTTCTTCCTGGTTCAGTCTTGGTAGTTTGTATGTGTCCACAAATTTATCCATTTCTTCCAGGTTTTCAAATTTGTTGGTGTATAGTTGTTCATAGAAGTCTCTTATGATTCCTTGTATTTCTGTGGTATCAGTTGTAATATCTCCTTTTTCATTTCTGATTTTTGTTATTTGAGTCTTCTCTCCTTTTTTTTTTTGTTAATCTAGCTAATGTTTTTTCTGTTTTATCAGCTCAAAAAACCATCATTTTGTTTAATTGATCTTTTGTATCATTTTTGAATTTCTATTTCATTTAGTTCCACCCTGACCTTACTTATTTCTTTATGTCTACTACTTTTAGGATTACTCTTGTTTTTCTAGTTCTTTGAGGTGTAATTTTGGTTGTTTATTTAAAGTCTTCCTATTCTTTTGATGTGTTTATTGCAACAGACTTAACTCTCAGTACTAATTTTGCAGTATCCCACAGGTTTTGGTATGACGTGTCTTTATTTTCATTAGTTTCAAGAAATTTTTTGATTTCCTGTTTTATTTCTTCTTGGACCCATATGCCATTGAAGAGTCTGTTGTTTAGTTTCCATGCATTTATATCGTTTCCAGAATTTTGCTTGTTATTGATTTCCAGTTTTAATCCATTGTGGCCTGTAAAGATACTTGAAATGATTTCAATTTTTTTATATTTGCTAAGACTTGATTTGTGACTGAGCATGTGGCCTATCCTGGAGAATGTTCCATGTGCTGATGAGAAGAATGCATATTCTGTAGTTGTTGGATGAAATGTTCTGTAGATGTCTGCCAGGTCCAACTTGTCTAAGGTGTAGTTTAAGTCATGTGTTTCTTTGTTGATTTGTTGCCTGGAAGATGTGTCTAGTGCTGAAACAGGGGTGTTCATGTCACCCACTATTATTGTATTAGGGTCTCTCTCTCTCTCTCTCTCTTTTTTTTTTTTTAGGTCTAAGAGTGTTTGCTTTACATATCTGTGTGCTCCAGTGTTGGGTGCATACTTATTTATGATTGTTATGTCTTCTAACTGTTTAGATCCCTTTATCATTACATAATGGCTCTCTTTGCCTCTTTGTATGGTTTTTGGTATGTTTCTTTTATCCAATATAAGAACAGCTATTCCTGCTCATTTTTGGTTTCCATTTGCATGGAATATTTTTTTCCATCCCTTCACTTTTAGTCTGTGTATGTCTTTATAATCGAGGTGGGTCTCTTGAAGACAGCATATAGTTGGGTCTAGCTTTTTAATCCAATCAGTTACTCTGTCTTTTGAGTGGGGAGTTTAATCCACAGTGGGTTTTGCTCTTTCTTGTAAATCCATGATAATGATTGTCATTTTTTAGATTCCAGATGCAGGGCTCTTTTGAGTATTTCTTGCAGGGCTGGTCATGTGCTAGTGAACTTGTATAATTTTTGTTTATGGGAAATAATCTTGCTGGATATAGAATTCTTGGCTGGCAATTTTTAACTTTTAGTATTTTGAATATATCATCCCATTTTTTTCTGACTTGTATGGTTTCAATTGAGAAGTCTGCTGTTAGTCTGATGGGGGTTCCCTTATAGGTGCTGCTTTTATAATTCTCTCTTTGTCTTTGAGTTTTGCCAGTTTGACTACAATGTGTTTTGGAGAGGATCTGTTTGGGTTGAATCTCTTTGGAGACCTTGGGCTTCTTGGATTTGAATGTTGGCATCTCTCTCTATACCCGGAAAATTCTCTATTATTATTTCCTTGAATAGGTTTTAAATGCCTTTTCCTCCCCTTCTGAAATATCCATGATTCAAATGTTTGTATGCTTGAGGTTGTCTGCTAGCTCTCTTAAATTTTCATCATTTTGTTTAACTCTTTTTTCCTTTTTTTGTCTTTCTGGGTTATTTCAAAAAGACCATCTTCAAGGTTTCAAATTCTTTCTTCTGCTTGCTCTAGCCTGCTGCTCAAGCTTTCTGTTCTGTTTTCTATTATTTCATTGAGTGAATCCTTGAGCTCTAGGAGACTGGTACATTCTTTTTAAAGGTATTATCTCTGTAAATTTCCTCCTTCATGTCCTGGATATTTTTTCTTGTTTCATTGTGTTCTCTGAAAAATATGGAGTGCTTCATGAATTTGCCCATCATCCTTGTGCAGGGGCCATGCTGATCTCTGTATCATTCCAATTTTAGTATATGTGCTGCTGAAGCAAGCACTAAATTTGTCTCTTCTTTCATTTCTATCAGTTTTTGCTGTACATATTTTGTAGTTTTATTGTTTAATACATGCTATGGATTTGCTATGGATTGATTGAATTGTGTCCCCCAAAGTTCATATATTAGAATCTTAATTCCCACTGTAACTCTCGAGGGTAGGGAATCTTATTATGATAATTGAAAGGTGGGGTCTTGAAGAAGTGATTAGATTGTAGGACCATGATTTAGTGAATGGATAAAAAATGGTGGTCGAGGGCATGGTTCTGAGGGCTTTACAAGAAGAGCACATGAGAGATTAGTTTGTATGTCTGCTCCACTGTTTTCTGCCATGTGAGACTCCTGGGTCACTGTTGCCACTGCCAAGGACTTTGCCAAATGTGTTCCCTGGACTTCGGACTTCCCAGACTCTGAAACTGTAAGCAATAAATTTCATTTTTTTATATATCTCCCAGTTCCAGGTAACTTTGTTATAAGCAACACAGATGAACTAATACAGGATTACTATGTTTTCTTTCAAGATTGACCCTTTTTATTGTATAAAGTAAAGTTCCTCACTGTCTCTAGTGATATCCTCTGCTCTGAACAACTTTATCTGCCATTAATAAACTAGTTACTTTTGCTTTTCTTTGGTTACTGTTTACATGATATATCTTCTTTATTGATTTGCTTTCAACTTGCCTAGATTGTATTTGGAATGAGTTTCTTTTAGACACCATACATTTATAATGTTTTTTAATGGACTCTGCCAATTTATGTATTTTAGTTGGTGTTACATTACATTAAATGTAAATTATACCACTTGCATTTAATGCAATTGTTGATATTTAAGGCTTAAATTTCACATTTTATCTTTTGCTTTTTATTTGTTTTCTTCTTTTGTGTTTCTATGTTTTCTTGTTTTTGTTTTTCTGAGGGTTATTTTTACATTTTTAGTATTTCATTTTATCTATTTTCCTGTAATGTTTCTGGTGTATCTCTTTTTATAGTTTTTTCAGTGGTTGTTCTAGGTACTGTATTTATTACATTTATTATCACTATTTCCTTTAAATTTTTATTTTGTCATTATACAATGTGGTTGATGATTATGGCCCATCACTGAAACCTCCCTCCCTTCTCCCTCTGCCCCCTCCCACCCAACAATGTCCTTTCCGTTTGCTTGTTGTAACAACTTCAAAGGATTGTAGTTGTTATATCTTCTTCCCTGTGCCCCCCTGGTTATTTTGTGTGTGTGTGAGTGAATTTATTTATTTATTTTTAGCTCCCACCAATAAGTGAGAACATGTGGTATTTCTTTTTTTCTGTCTGACTCGTTTCACTTAATATAATTTCTCAAGGTCCATCCATGTTGTTGCAAATGGCAGTATTTCATTCGTTTTTATAGCTGAGTAGTATTCCATTGTGTAGATATACCACATTTTCCGTATCCACTCATATGATGATGGACATTTGGGCTGGTTCCAACTCTTGGCTATTGTAAAGATCACTGCAATGAACATCGAGTAACAGGTATACCTTCGACTTGATGATTTCCATTCCTCTGGGTATATTCCCAGCAGTGGGATAGCTGGGTCATATGGTAGATCTATCCGCAATTGTTTGAGGAACCTCCATACCATTTTCCATTGAGGCTGCACCATTTTGCAGTACCACCAACAATGTGTGAGAGTTCCTTTTTTTCCGCAACTTTGCCAGCATTTATTGTTCAGAGTCTTTTGGATTTTAGCCTTCCTAACTGGGCTGAGATGGTATCTCAGTGTAGTTTTGATTTGCATTTCCCGGATGCTGAGTGATGTTGAGCATTTTTTCATATGTTTGTTGGCTATTTGTATATCTTCTTTAGAGAAATGTCTATTTAGCTCTTTAGCCCATTTTTTTTAATTGGGTTGCTTGTTTTTTTCTTGTAAAGTTGTTTGAGTTCCTTTTATATTCTGGATATTAATTCTTTGTC
>NW_007738787.1:40596-41163 GCF_000696425.1 Galeopterus variegatus
TCTTGGTTAACTCAATTCCTAAGTATTTTATTTTTTTGGTGGCTATTGTAAATGGGCAAGCATTTTTGACTTCTTTTTCTGCATGTTCACCATCGGAGAAAAGAAATGCTACTGATTTTTGTGTGTTGATTTTGTATCCTGCTACTGCGCTGAAATCATTTATCAACTGCAAGAATTTTTTTGTAGAGTCTTTAGGCTGTTCGATATATAGGATCATGTCATCTGCAAACAGGGATAGCTTGACTTCTTCTTTTCCAATCTGGATTCCTTTTATTTCCGTCTCTTCTCTGATTGCTCTGGCTAGTACTTCCAACACTAAGTTGAGTAGGAGTGGTGAGAGTGGGCATCCTTGTCTGGTTCCTGTTCTTAAAGGAAAAGCTATTAGCTTTTTCCCATTCAGGTTGATGTTGGCAGTGGGTTTATCATATATGGCTTTAATTATGTTGAGATACTTTCCATCTATAACTAACTTATAGAGGGTCTTTGTCACGAATGAGTGCTGAATATTATCAAATGCTTTTTCAGCATCTATAGAGATGATCATACGGTCCTTGTGTTTGGCTTTAT
>NW_007738788.1:0-11673 GCF_000696425.1 Galeopterus variegatus
TGTCTGCTTGTGTTATTTCAAACAGCCCATCTTCAAGTTCAGAGGTTCTCTCTTCCAGTTCCACAAGCCTCCTGGTTAAACTCTGTATTGTGTTTTTTTATTTCGCTGAATAACTTCTTCAGTTCGGCAAGTTCTGCTATATATTTTTTTCAGGACATTGATTTCCTTGTACATTTCCTCTTTCAGATCCTGTATACTTTTCCTCGTTTCATCATGATGTCTAGCTGAGTTTTCTTGTATCTCATTCAGTTTCCTTAGAATTATCACTCGAAATTCCTTGTCAGTCATTTCAAGGGCTTCTTGTTCTATAGGATCTAGAGTTTGAGATTTATTAACTTTTGGTGCTGTACTTTCTTGATTTTTTGTATTTCTGGTATCTTTTTTTTTTATGTTTATTCATTGTTGCAGGGGGTTTCACAGTCCACCAGTTTGAGACTATTGACTAACTAAGATGTTGCTGTGGTTGCCAATTTGGTATGGCTACCTCTGTGACTGCTCAGTTAGCCTGTAGCGCCTTGTGTGTGTGGTTGCCTTGGGTCTTGGGCCTCTCCGGGGAGCCACCTCTCTGGTCAGCTTGGACTCTGCTGGGCTGCTGGATCACGGGGTGGTACCGCAGGGTGTGTGGTCCCTGCTGAGCTTCCACTTCCCATGCAGGACTTCTCTCTTTTCCATGCACTCTGGCCCAGGCTGCTGGATCACACAGTGGTGGCCCCACAGGGTGTGTGGTTTCTGTCAAGTCTCCTCCTCCCTAGCCGTAGGTCTCCCCACTCTGTGTGCACTAGGCTGGGCTGCTGGATCTCACAGTGGCGGCTCCACAGGGTGTGTGTTTTCTGCTGAGTCTCCGCCTACCTAGCCGGTCGTCTCCCCAGCCGGTCGTCTCCCCTCTCTGTGTGCACTGGGCTGGGCTGGGATGTGTCTTCTGCAGCCCTCATCTATCAGCCAGGCCTTCAAGTCCCTGCTCGGCACTGCCTCGCCCAGGAAGTCTTCCAGGTTTCTGCTAGGTGCAGACCACCGGTCACTCTGGGTGCCTTTGTAGCACTGTGTAGATCTTTCTTAGGACTTATCACCTTCCTCCTGGTATCGAGGTTATTTGCGTACTTGTCTTATCTCCCACACCAGAGCGTGAGCTCCTCGGGGGAGAAGCCCGAAACACACGGTTCACCTTTGAATCCCCCCGGTGTGGACCGACTCCGGTGCCCGCCCGCAGACAGCTCTCTGGCAGGTTCAAGCAAACTCGGGAACGCTCCGACCACACTATTCCTAACCAGAAATCGGTTAGGCGTTTTTCCAAACTGGTGGCCGCAGAGATGGTATCTGCCTCCTGGTAACAGGAAGTTTACTGGGGGCCGGAGCCCAGGGTGTGGTGGAGTGACAGTCAGCCCGGCCCGCACTTCCCTGCCCTTCTGACGCTGGCCAGGGACACCCCATGCCACCAGTCCCGCCAGAGAACCGCAGAGGGAGTGGGAGGGGAGGCCAGCCCGCAGGCCCCGGGAAGCCCCACACTGGGGCAAACAAGTGGGAAGGCTCAGTGAGGAGCCGAGCCAGGTGAGGAGGACAGGCCTGGCCAAGCTGGGCTGGATCCGTCAGCACCCGAGAAAATGGAGGCAGCCCCGGGGCCGGTGAGTGGCTGGGTGGGGAAGGCGGGAGCCAGGCAGGCATCCACCCCGCGAGCAGGGCTGGGCCAGGGGTCACTCACACAGCTGGGCCGGGCTGGGCGATTCCCTCTCCACCTCCGTGTCATCGCCGTCCCCATCCTCAGCCACCACTGCCTCGGGCTGCTCACTTGGTCCCTCGGCATGGCTCGGGTGCTCCCAGGAATCTTCTTTTATGCCAGCCTGAAACCTCAAATCCTGAATAGGGCAGCTGGCTGCCTTCAGCGCAGCCCCAGCCTCTGGGATCCTGGCAGCGTTTACAGCGGCCCCAGCGCCATGTTCCCTGTTTAGAAACTCCCTAATCTTTCTGATTTATGTTTTATTCCTCAACAGCTCTGACCTTTGATTAGTGTTTTGCTGGTTTCAGGGCTGATTCTGGGACAGCTGCATCTGGCAGGGGCCTCAGGCTGCTTCTACTCATGGTGGAAAGTGGCAGCAGCCGGCGGGTCCCTTTGCCCACTTTTTAATTGGGTTATTATTCTTTTAATGTTACGTTGTTTGAGTTCCTTGCATATTCTGGATATTAATCCTTTGTTGGATGCATAGAAGGCAAATATTTCTTCCCACTCTATACATTGTGTTTCCATGCTGCTAACTGTTTCTTTTGCTGTGCAGAAGCTTTTTAGTTTGACATAATCACAATTGTTTATTGTTTTGTTTGTTGCTTGTGCTTGTGGGGTCATGTTCATAAAGTCTTTGCCCAGTACTACTTCCTGAAGTGTTTCCCCTAGGTTTTCTTTTAGGAGTTTTATAGTTTCAGGTCTTATATTTAAGTCTTTAATCAATTTTGAGTTGATTTTGGATATGGTGAGAGATACAGGTCTAGTTTCATTCTTGTACATTCGGTCCAGTTTTCCCAGCACCATTTATTGAAGAAGCAGTCCTTCCCCCAATATATGTTTGTGGTGGCTTTGTCAAAGATCAGTTGGCTATAAGCATGTGAGTTGATTTCTGGGTTTTCTATTCTGTTCTTTTGGTCCCTGTGTCTGTTTTTATGCCAGTACCATGCTGTTTTGGTTATTATAACTTAGTAGTGTATTTGAAGTCAGGTAGTGTTATGTCTCTAGCTTTATTTTGCTCATGATTTATTTGGCTATTTGAGGTCTTTTCTTGTTTTATAAGAATGTTAGGATTATTATTTCTATTTCTGTGAAGAATGTCATTGGTATTTTGATGGGGATTGCATTGAATCTGTAGATAACTTTGGGTACTATAGACATTTTCACAATGTTAATTCTTCAATTTAAGATCACAGAATGCCTTTCCATCTTTTTGTGTCCTCTTCAATTTTTTTCAACAGTAATTTGTAGTTATGATTGTAGAGATCTTTCACCTCCTTGGTTAACTTGATTCCTAAATATTTTATTTTTTTGGTGACTATTGTAAATGTGCTAGCTTAGTTAATTTCTTTTTCTGCTAGTTTGTTGTTGTAGTATAAAAATCCTACTGATTTTGGGGTGTTCATTTTGTATCCTGCAAATTTACTGAAATTGTTTATGAACACTAGGAGGTTTTTTTGGTGGAGTTTTTCTGGTAGAGTTTTTAGGCTTTTCTATATATAGGATCATGTCACCTGCAAACAGGAACAATTTGACTTTATCTTTTCCAAGCTGGATGCCCTTTAATTCTTTCTCTTGCCTAATTGTTCTGGCTAGTACTTCCAATACTATATTAAATAGGACTGGTGAGAGTGGGCATCCTTGTCTTCTACCTGTTTCAGTATATTGGCAGTAGGTTTTTCATATATCAATTTTATTGGGCTGAGATACTTTCCAACTATACCTAATTTGCTGAGAGTCTTTATCATGAATCAATGTTCAATATTGTCAAATGCTTTCTCTGTGTCTATTGAGATAGTTATATGGCTTTTGTGCTTGATTTCCTTGATGTCATGTATCACATTTACTGACTTGCATATGTTGAACCAACCTTGTTTCCCTGGGATAAATCCCACTTGATCATGGTGTATAAACTTTTTTTTTTTTTCTTTTTGTCTTTTTTCGTGACCGGCCACGGATTGCAACCCTCAGTGTCGCACCCGTACCGGACCGGGACCGGCTACGGGATCACAACCCTCGGTGTTGCTCCCGCACCTCGCTCAGCCAGTGAGCGGCCGGTCTGTATGTGGGATCCGAACCCTCGGCGGGAGCGCCACCGCACTTCCCAAGCAGCGCACTGGAGCAGTGCGCCACTGGGCCGGCCGGTATAAACTTTTTGATGTGCTACTGAATTCTGTTTGGTAGTATTTTGTTGAGGATTTTTGCATCCATGTTCATCAGAGATATTGGCCTGTAGTTTTTCTTTTTGATTGTATCTTTGTCTAGTTTTGGTATGAAGGTGATACTGACCCCATACAATTAATTTGGGAAAATGGCCTCAGTTTCAATTTTTTGAAATAGTTTGAAGAGAATTGATATTAATTCCTCTTTAAATGTTTGGTAGAATTCATCAGTGAAGCTGTGCAGCACTAGGCTTTTCAGTGTTAGGAAACTGCTGATTGCTATTTCAATCTCATTGCTTGCTATTGGTCTGCTCATGTTTTCTTTGTCTTCTTGGTTCAGTCTTGGGAGGTTGTATGTGTCCAGAAGCTTATCCATTTCCTTCAGGCTTTCAAACTTGTTGGCATATACTTGCTTGTAATAGTTTCTTATGATTCTTTCCAATACTGTGATGTCAGTAGTAATGTATCCTTCTTCATTTCTGTTTTTTGTTATTTGATTCTTATCTAGTCTTTTTTTTAGTTAGCCTACCTAGTGGTTTTTCTGTTTTGTTTATCTTCTCAAAAAGACAACTCTTCTTTGTTTTATCAATCTTTTGTATTTTTTTATCTCTATTTTATTTAGTTGTGCACTTATTGTAACTATTTCTTTCCGTGTACTAATTTTGGGTTTGGATTGTTCTTGTTTTTGTAGTTCTTTAAGGTGTAGCATTAGGTTGTTTATTTGAAATCTTTCTATTCTTTTGGTCTAAGCATTTATTGCACTAACCTTCCCTATTAGTACTGCTTTATCAGTGTCCCACAGGTTTTGGTATGATGTGTCTTTATTATCATTAATTTCAAGAAGGTTTTTGATTTCCTGTTCTCCTTGGACACATAAGTCATTCAGAAGCATGGTCTTTAATTCCCATGTACTTGTATAGCTTCCAGAGTTTTGTGTCTTATGGATTTCTAGTTTTAATCCATGGTGGCCTGTAAATTTACTTGAAATGATTTCAATTTTTAAAAATTTTCTGAGAATTGATTTGTGACCTAACATGTGGTTTATGCTGGAGAATGTTCCATGGGCTGATGAGAAGAATGTATATTCTGCAGTTGATGGATGAAATGTTCTATAGAATTGCATTGAATCCATAGATGGCTTTGGGTAACATGGGCATTTTTACTACATTGATTCTTCCAATTTATGAACAAGGAATGTCTTTCCATTTCTTAGTGTCTTTAATTTCTTTCAGAAGTGATCTGCAGTTCTCATTGTAGAGATTTTTCACCTCTTTTATTAAATTGATTTTTAAGTATTTTATTTTCTTGGTGACTATTGTAAATGTGCTTGCTTTCTTGATCTCTTTGTCTTCTAGTTTGTTGTTGGAATATAAAAACACTACTGTTATATGTTGATTTTGTATCCTGCAACCTTACTGAATTCATTTATCAGCTCTAGAGTTTTTTGGTAGAGTCTCTTGGGTTTTCTATATAAAGAATTATGTCATCTGCAAACAGGGTCAATTTGAATTCCTCTTTAGCTATTTGGATGCCCTTTATTTCTTTTTCTTGTTTATGCACTGGCAAGTACTTCCAATACTATTTTTAAAATGAGTGGAGAGAGTGGGCATCCTTGTCTTGTTCCTGATCTTAAGGGGAAAGCTTTCAGCTTTTCCCCATTCAGGATGATATTGGCAATGGGTTTATTGTATATGGCTTTTATTATGTTGAAATACCTTCCCTCTATACCTAATTTGTTGAGAATTTTTATCCTGCGGGACTGTTAAATTTTGTCAGATGCTTTTCTGCATCTATTGAGATGATCATATGGTTTTTCTTCCTGACTTTGTTGATGTGGTGTATCACATTTATCGACTTGCATATTTTGAACCATACTTGCATTCCTGGGATGAATCCCACTTGATCATGATGTATAATATTTTTGATATGTTACTGTATTCTGTTTGCTAGTATTTTCTTGAGGATATTAGGGTCTAAATTCATCAAGGATATTGGCCTATAGTTTTCTTTTTTTGTTGTATCTTTGTCTGGTTTTGGTGTCAGGGTGATTCTGGCTTAATAAAATGAGTTTGGGAGAATGGTTTCTCTTTCAATTTTTTGGAATAGTTTAGAAAGAGCTGTTATTAATTCCTCTTTACAGGTTTGGTAGAATTGAGCAGTGAAGCCATCTTGTCCTGGGCTTTTATTTTTTGAAAGATTTCTGATTACTGCTTCAATCTTGTTGCTTGTTATTGGTCGGTTCAGTTTTTCTATGTCTTCTTGGTTCAAGCTTGGTAGTTTGCATGTGTCTAGAAGTTTATCCTTTCCGCCTGAATTTCAAATTTGTTGGCATATACTTTTTCATAGTAATCTCTAATGATTCTTTGCATTTCTGTGGTATCAGTTGTGACATCCCCTTTTTAGTTTCTGATTTTTGTTATTTGGGTCTTCTCTCATTTTTTTTAGTAAGTCTGGCTAGTGGTTTGTCCATTTGCTTATCTTCTCACAAGACCAACTTTTTGTTTCATGGATCTTTTGTATCATATTTTTGGTCTCTATTTCATTTAGTTCTGCTCTGATTTTAATTATTTCTTTCTGCCTACTAACTTTTGCATTGGATTGTTCTTGTTTTTCTAGTTCTGTGAAATGTAAAGTTAGGTTGATTGATTCCCATCAAATTACTAATGACATTCTTCACAGAAATAGAAAAAGCAATCCTAACATTCATATGGAACAACAAAAGACTCCAAGTAGCCAAAGCAATCCTGAGCAAAAATAGTAAAGCTGGAGGTATTATACTTCCTGACCTCAAACTATATTACAAATCTGTAGTAACAAAAACAGCATGGTACTGTCATAAAAGTAGACACATGGGCCAATGGAACAGAATAGAGAACTCAGAAATCAACCCATGTATTTTCAGCCAACTGATCTTTGACAAAGGCACCAAGAACATACCTAAATTGGGGAAAAGACTGCCTCTTCAATAAATGGTGCTGGGAAAACTGGATATCCATTTGTAAAGAATGAAACTTGATATGCACCCTTCACCATATAACAAAATCAATTCAAAATGGATTAAAGACTGAAATATAAGACTCCAAACCATAAAATTATGAAAGGAAAACATAGGGGAAATACTCCAGGAAGTAGGACTAGGCAAATACTTTATAAATAAGACCCCAAAAGCACAAGCAACAAAAGAAAAAATAAATAAATGGGATTATATCAAACTAAAAAGCTTCTGCATGGCAAAGGAAATAGTCAAGAGAGTGGAGAGACAATCTAAAGAATGGGAGAAAATATTTGCATGTATGATTTATACATCTGACAAAGGATTAATATCCAGAATATACAAAGACCTCAAACTTTACAGTAAAAAAAAAATAAATAAATAAATAATCCAATTAAAAGTGGGCAAAGGAGCTGAATATACATTTCTCAAAGGAAGACATCCAAATGGCCAACAGGTATATGAAAAAATGCTCAACATCACTAATCATCAGGGAAATGCAAATCAAAACTACTTTGAGATATCACCTCACACAAATCAAACTGGCTGTTATAAAGAAGGCAGAAAATAACAAATGCTGGTGAGGATTTGGAGAGAGAGGAACCCTCCTGTACTGTTGGTGGGGCTGTAAATTAATACAGACAATATGGAGAACAGTATGGAGGTTCCTTAAACAACTACAAATACAACTTCCATATGATCAAGCAATCCCACTCCTGGGGATATATCCAGAGAATTGGAAAACATCAGGTCGAAGGGATACCTGCACTACCATGTTCATTGCAGCTCTATTTACAATAGCTAGGTGATGGAACCAACTTAAATGTCCATCAATGGATGACTGAATAAGGAAATTGTGGTAGATATACACAATGGAATACTACTCAGCCATAAAAAAGAATGAAGTTCTACCATTTGCAATGACATGGATGAGCCTGGAGAAAATTATCCTAAGTGAAACAACCCAGGTACAGAAAGAGAAATACCGCATGTTCTCGCTCATAACTGGGAGCTGAATCCACAAATAAACAAATGAACAATAAAGAAAGATGGAGAGAAAGAAAGAAATAACAATCACAGTAATTGGGTAATTTGTAAAAAAACAAAATTTATTGCTTACAGTTTTGGAGGCTGGGAAATCCAAAGTCCAGGGAAAACATCTGGTGGGGATCTTGGTGGTGATGACAGTAAATGACAGAAAATGGCAGAGCAGAGAGTTACTAACCTCATCTGCTATCCTTTTAAAGCCCTCAGAACCATGCCCCTGGCAACCATTATTAATCCATTTACTATGGCATGGTTACAATCTAATCACCTCTTCCAGGCCCCGCCTTTCAATTATCATAATAGGATTTCCTACCGTCAACACTTTCAGTGGGGATTAAACCTCAGTGAGGTTGGGGGACATCCAATCTACAGTATTCAGCCCCTGACCCCCCCAAACTCATGTCCTTTTCAATATACATACATTCATTTCATCCCCAATGCCTTTACTTGTTTCAAGTGAAAAATCCAAAACTCAAGTCCCATCTGTAAGTCCAAAACAAAATATCAACTTCCAAGTTAAAATGGTGGGACAAGCATAGGGTAAATATTCCCATTCAAAAAGGGAGAAATAGACCAAAAGAAAGGGGTAACAGGTCCCAAACAAGTCTGAAACACAGCAGGGCGAACATAAAATCTCAAAGTTGGTGAATCATGAACCTTGACTCCATGTTTGACGTCATATGCACACTGGTGTGGAGGTTGAGTCTCCAAGTCCTCAGGCACCTCCACTTCTATGGCTTTACTGGTCTGAGGCCATGCTTCAGCTCTCACAGGCTGGTGTTACACACTGGGGAACCCATGGTGATCTCACTCTTATGGCTCCACTAGGCATGGTGCTAATGGGGCTTCTCTGCTTAAAACTCTGACCTTATGTTTCCTCTCCATATTGCTTTAGTTAAGGCTCTATGTGGTGAATCTGCACCTGGGAAAAAATCCCTTTTTGGGCTCCCTGGCTTTTCCATACATCCATTGAAATCAGGGTGGAGACATGTAAGACTCTGTATCTCTGGCAATCTGTGGGCCTGCAGACCTAACACTACATGGACGCAGCCAAGACTTCCAGCTTCTATTTTCCAAAGCTGTGGGTCCAGCCACTCCTTGGGACAATTTAGCCACAGCTGGAGCAGCCAAAGCAGCTGGGGTGCTGGTGTGGGGAGTAGCATTCCAAGGTGGCCCTGGGCAGTGAGACTTTAGAGTGTGCCTCAGTCCTTTTTCCCGAGACCATTCTCTCTCCCTAGGCCTCTGGTCCTATAATGGAAGATGCAGCCTCTGAGATCTCTCAAATGCCTTCAAGGTGTTTTTCCCCCTTCTCTCGACAATCCCTTCCTTATGTATTTGTCTCCATAGCAAAGGGCCCCTAAGCTATACCCTTGCTTTTGTGGCCAGGCTGAATATTTTCTAAGTTTTTGCCCTCTACTTTCTTTTGAATTATTAATTCTGGCTTTACATCTTGCCTTTGCCACCATAACTCAGCATAGGTTGTTTCAAGTAGCCATGCAGCTTCCTGAATGTTTTGTTGCTTAGAAATTTCTTCTGCCAAATACCCTAGTACAGCATCTTGAAGTTGCACATCCCATAAAATTTGGGGGCATGAACAGAATGTGGCCAAGTTTCTTGCTAGTTTGTAGCAAGGGCGATCTGTGCTCCAATTTCCAAAACTAACTCTTATTATTTACATCAGGGATTTTTCTCAGAATGGCCTTTACAGTCCATACTTCTATCAGCATTCTGCTCATATCACCATGTAACCATTCTGCTCATATCACCATGTAACCAGTCTCTAAGACATTCCAAACTTTCTCTCATCTTTTTGTCTTCTTCTGAGGCCTCCAAACTCCTCCAACCTTTGCCTAATACCCAGTTCCAAAGCCACTTCCACATTTTCAAGTATTTGTTATAAGTAAAACCCCACTACTCTGGTACCAGTTTTCTATATTAGTCCATTTCCTTTGCTTATAACAAAATAATTGGGATTGGGTAATTTAAAAGAAAACAAAATTTATCACCTACATTTTCAGAGGCTGGGAAGTCCAAAGTCCAGGAAACACATCTGGTGAGGGCCTCAGTGGTGGTGATAGTGATCTAGGTGTCTCATATGGCAAAAAATAGTGGAGCAGAGAAAGACTAACCTCCTCAACTGCTAGCCTTATAAAACCCTCAGAACCATGCCCATGACCACCATTATTAATCCATTAACTATGGCATGGTCCTAGAATCTAATCACCTCTTCAAGGCCCCACCTTTCAATTACCATAATAGGATTTCCCACCCTCAACAGTTACAATGGGTATTAAACCTCAGTGAGGTCAGGGGGGATATCCAATCTACAGCAATTGTGTTTTCTATTTCATTGAATGAATACTTTAATTACAGGAGCTCTGCTACATTTTTATTTTTAATATGTTGAACTTTAATTGTTTTTTTAGTTTTATTTTATTTTGTCAATATACAATGTGGTTGATTATTGTATCCCATTACCGAAACCTCCCTCCCTCTTCCCTCTCCCCCTCTCTCCCAACAAATTCCTTTCTCTTTGCTTATTGTATCAACTACAAGGAATTGTAATTGTTGTGTCTTCTTCCCTCCCCGCAGGTTGTTTGTGTATTTATTTATTTATTTTTACCTTCCCAAAATAAGTGAGAACATGTGATATTTCTCTTTCTGTGCCTGACTAGTTTCACTTAATATAATTCTCTCTAGGTCCATCCATGTTGCTGCAAATGGCAGTATTTCATTCTTTTTTGTAGCAGAGTAGTATTCCATTGTGTAGATATACCATATTTTCCATATCCACTCATCTGATGATGGACATTTGGGCTGGTTCCAACTCTTAGCTATTGTAAAGAGTGCTACAATGAACATTGGGGAACAGGTATACCTTCGACATGATGATTTCCATTCCTCTGGGTATATTCCCAGCAGTGGGATAGCTGGGTCATATGGTAGATCTATCTGCAATTGTTTAAGGAACCTTCATACCATTTTCCATAGAGGCTGCACCATTTTGCAGTCCCACCAACAATGTGTGAGAGTTCCTTTTTCTCCACAACCTCACCAGCATTTATCATTCACAGTCTTTTGGATATTAGCCATCCTAACTGGGGTGAGATGGTATCTCAATGTGGGTCTCATTTGCAGTTCCTGAATGCTGAGTGATGTTGAGCATTTTTTCATGTGTCTGTTAGCCATTCATATATCTTCCTTTGAGAAATGCCTATTTATCTTTTTTGCCCATTTTTAAAGTGTGTTACTTGTTTTTTTTTGTTGTAAAGTTGTTTCAGTTCCTTGTATATTCTGGATATTAATACTTTGTCAGATGCATATTTTGCAAATATTTTCTCCCACTCTGTTGGTTGTCTTTTAACTCTGTTAATTGTTTCTTGTGCTGTGCAGAAGCTTTTTAGTTTGATATACTCCCATTTGTTTATTTTTCCTTTGGTTGCCTGTGCTTTTGGGGTCATATTCATGAAGTCTGTGCCCAGTCCTACTTCCTTAAGTGTTTCTACTACATTTTCTTTGAGTAGTTTTATTGTTTCAGGGTGTATATTTAATTCTTTAATCCATTTTGAGTTGATTTTGGCATATGGTGAGAGGTATGGGTTTAGTTTCATTCTCCTGCATGTTGATATTCCCCTTCTGGAATACCCATGACTCGGATAGTTGAGCACTTAAGGTTGTCTGATATCTCTCTTAGATTTTCTTCAATGTTTTTAATTCTTTTTTCTTCTCTCTCTTTTTTTTTTTTTTTTTGTCTGCCTGTC
>NW_007738788.1:12003-16058 GCF_000696425.1 Galeopterus variegatus
ATTTCCTTGTACATTTCTTCTTTCAGGTCCTGTATACTTTTCCTCGTTTCATCATGTTGTCTAGCTGAGTTTTCTTGTATCTCATTTAGTTTCCTTAGAATTATCACTCAAAATTCCTTGTCAGACATTTCAAGGTCTTCTTGCTGTATAGGATCTAGATCTTGAGAGTTATTACCCTTTGGTGGTGTACTTTCTTGATTTTTCATATTTCTGGTATCTTTCCTTCGATGTTTAGTCATTGTGGCAGGGGATTTCATGGTCCACTGGTTTGACACTATTGTCTGGCTAGGATGCTACCATGGCTGCCAATTTGATATGGCTGCCTCAGTGTCTGCTCATTTGCCCACTAGTACCTTGGGTGCATGGTCACCTCAGATCTTGGGCCTCTCAGGGGAGGCACCTCTCTGGTCAGCATGCACTCAGCCGGGCTGGGGATGGAGTCAGGTAGTGGCGGCAGGGTCTACCTGCTGGGTTGCATGCTGCCACCACAAGGCAGGTAGTCTCTGAGGATCATGGGCCTCTCTGGCTGCCTTCCTCTCCGATCAGTGTGCACTCAGCGGAGCTGGGGATGGTGGCAGGTGGTGGCAGTGAGGCCTATCTGCTGGGTCATGTGCCAGCACCACACGGCACCTGGTCTCTGCAGATATTGGCACCTCTCTGATCTGCGTGCACTCAGCAGGGCTTGGGATGGAGCCAGGCAGTGGGGAAGAAGCCTACCTGCTGGGTCATGTGCTGGCACCGCAGGGTGCAAAGTCTCCGAGAATCTTGGGCCTCTCTGGCTGGGCACCTCTCTGATCAGCATGCACTCAGTGGGGTTGGCGATGGAGTTGGGCAGTGGCAGCAAGGCCCACCCGCTGGGCCACATGCTGGCACCACAAGGTGCACTGTCTCCACAGATCTTGGTGCCTCTCTGATCGGCACACACTCCATGGGGCTGGGGATGGAGTCAGGCGGTGGCAGCAAAGAGGCTTACCTGCTGGGTTGCATGCTGGCACCACAGGGCGGGTAGTCTCCGAGGATCATGGGCCTCTCTGGCTGGGCACCTCTCTGGTCAGCGCACACTCAGTGGGGCTGGGGATGGAGTCCTATGTTGAACTTTTAAAGGGTGCTACGTTCTTTTTAAAGGTGTTAATCTCTTAGTAAATTTTCTCCTTCATATCCTGGACACTTTCTCATTTCATTGTGAATCTGAGTCTTTTTGTATCTCGTTGAGTTTCATTAACATTATTGCTTGGAATAACTTTTCTGTCATTTCATGGGTTATCTGTTCTATGAGGTCTGGTACTTGAGAATTACTGTATTCCTTTGGCAACATCATTTGTTTATGTTTTTTGGGTCTTCTGTTTTTGTTTTTGGTTTTTATATTTTTAGTATCTCTACATTGATGTCTGGTCATTTGGTAGAGCAGTTGCTCCTTCTATTACTCTGGAATGGGCTTAGAGGACAGATACTTCCTCCTGTAGATGTGTTTTTTATTGACAATTGAGCAGAGTGTTTTAGTTTTGGTTTTGGGTTTATGCTATAGTGCAATCTCTGTGTGGATACTTTGACCATATTCAGTGTTGGATTTGTGTGACAGTGCCTCCATGGCCTAAGTTCTGGGGTACTTAATGATTCCTTGCTGAGGTTACTAATACTGTGTTGGTTCATTGAGGATCTAGGTATCTCTTGAGTTCTAGGGAGAAGTGCCTAAGTCACTCTTTGGCTGAGGTGGGTATCCCTAGGTGGGCTTGTTGGCACCCCAGCTAATGTCCCATGACCCTGGTTAGTACACTGGGGTATACTGGAGCTCCTCAGTTTGAATGGGTGACCCTGAATACCGTTCCTCTTTCCTCTTTCCCACAGAAAGTTGCTCCTCCTGGTTCCTTGCTTCCCCTGGTTGGGAGATGTTTTGGTGGCAATTGGAAATTTTCTTTCTTACTCTATTTGGGTATCCTGGGTTTCTGCACTCTTGCAGGGTTCCATATGTCTCTCCCTGGATCATGACAGGTGTGTGGGTTGCACATAAACCTCCCATGCCTGGGTGTGCTACTGCACATGTCAGCTTAATTCCCCCTGTGGGTTGGGCTACTAGATCATGGGTTTGCCCTCAATCACCTCTTTCCCCAGGCTCTACTAATCATTCTCCTTGTGTCAATTCAATTGAATTGTCAGTAGGCCACCTACACAATATCCACTGTTGCTGCTGTGGCATGAGATGACTTTGTTGTGGCAATGACTGTGGTGGACCAACTGTGCAGAAACAGTGCCTGCAGCAGTGCCAGTGGCTTCCTGTGGCAGCTCCTGATGTTCACGGTTGTGCTTCTGTTGTCTTTCAGTTAGGAGGCTTCCCACCGTGGTTCCTGAGGGGACTGACTACTCCTTTTCATTAGGGAAAGAAATTGTTTCGTGGATACCCCACCCAGGGGGGTTTACTTATATGTCATTGGCCACAATGTGTCACATTGCTACTCTTAGTGGCAGGGAGTCTGGGAGAAAAGCATTTTGAGGGCATAATTTCCCCAAACAAAATGATTCTGTAAAGAGAAAGAGGAGAATGCATAGAGTAGAAAGCTTGCAGAGTCTGTCACAATGGCGTATGTAAATTTTTTAGACATTGAGCCAGTTTGGTGTATAAGAGATGTTCAATAAATGTGAGTAATTGACCTCTGAATCTGAGAAAAGTTGAAATGATAGGTGAAGGCAAAGTCATCCTGACCCATTAGGGAGGTATTTGAGAGCCAGAGTACCAGTTTGGAGCTCCCCACCAAGGTGTTTGCTTACATGTTACTTTTCAAGGACTTTACAAGAAGCTGGAAAATCTCTGAAAACAAACAACAAAATATAACAAAACCTCACACATTAAATTCTTGTCCACTGGCCTTGAACAGTTTCTGAAATTTTACCATTCAGCTTATTCTTTTTAGCATTTTCTCTAGGTAATATACCAACATGTTACTTCAGTGTGGGTAACATGTTGGTCTTTTAAACCCTTTGCATACCAGCACAACTAAAAATGTGAGCCATCAGGTTTGCACTGAAAGAATGGGGGTCATTTATGAAAAGTTGGAGGTACAGTTTGGGAAAGTTCAAATCAGGGGAAAAGCCCAGGGTAACTCTGTGGAGACAGGTAGCCAGGGTTAGACCTAGATGTTGGGCACAAGGAACCCATTTTACTATTTTGCTTTGTTATGAACCTAAATCCTCATGATCTTGCTTTTACGCTGATTAGGGGATACAGAGACACCAACAAGTTTGTCAGACTCTGGTGCCTTACCCTGCGCCCCAATCTACTAATAGAGCTTAGCCTTACTCTTCTTCTCATTACTATGGCTGGGATTTCTTTGTAGTTAGAGAAGGAGGACTAAAATAGGAGTCAGGAGGTCTGTGTTCAGTTTCTAACTTTGACACACACTTGTTGGTAACACAAGCAAATTTTTTAGAGTACACATTGCATAGCTTTTCTTTTCTCCACCTAGCTCACAGGACTATTATGTTGATGAAATTAGGTAATTGAAGGAAAGTGCTTTGAAAAGGATAAAGCCTAATGTGTTATACAAATATAAAAAATATTTTATGGGTCTCTCTATTACTTGTTTAGTCTTTCAACAAAATTTTTGAGAGCTTACTATGTTTTGAGTTTTATGCTAGTATAGGGGATACAGTGCTGAAGAAAGAAAAACCAAAATAATACATTGAACTTTCAGAAGGAGAGAACAGACCTATCAGTAGAGGTGGAAAAGGGGGAGAGAGAGGAGCGGTAGGAAGAAATTTGGTAAGGGACACATAGAATAATTGTGATTTGTAATTGAACATGCTAATAATATTGATTTTATCATCACATACTGTATACAAATACTGACAGTCAACTCTGTACCCCATAGATATGTATAATCAATTATATTTCAATTAAAAATTGTTTTAAAAAGAGAAAAAAATAGGAAATAAAAACTGACAAATAGGGCCGGCCTGGTGGCGCACTGCTATAGTGCGCCGCTTTGGAGTGCGGCAGCGCTCCCGCCGAGGGTTCGGATCCCACATACAGACCGGTTCCCACTCACTGGCTGAGCGAGGCA
>NW_007738788.1:16454-20110 GCF_000696425.1 Galeopterus variegatus
GCAACACCGAGGGTTGCGATCCCATTGCCGGTCCCGGTCCGGTACGGGGGCGACACTGAGGGTTGCGATCCGTTGCCGGACACGGAAAAAGACAAAAAAAAAAAAAGAAAAAAACTGACAAATAAAAAAAAGAAAACGAAAAGAAAATAAACAAGGTCCCTATTTTCTTAAAATTTTAATTCTGGGAGGAGGGCAAAGCAAGATGGCTGACTATAGTTGTCTGGTGCTCATCTTCCCCCACAAAAAGAGACCAAAACAACAAATAAACAACTACATTTTGACCAGAATGGCTGAAGAAATATGCTGCTGAGCACCAGGGGAATGGCAAAATCTTGTTGAGCACAGAAGACCTGGATAGCACCATAGTGAGCATCCTGCCTCTGTCTCAGTATCTCCACACAAGTACTAGCTCAGAGTCAGGTGGAAAGAAGGTAAGCTGGAAAACCCCCACCTGTTTCAACTGCCACCACAAACACCAGCAGGTCCTGCCACAAGAGAGTCCCCCAGTCTTTTCAGGCCCCAAACCCAGTTTGTAGAATAGCTAGGAGTTTGTGAAGCTGCATGGCCTCATAGTAGAAGCACAGGTAGAGCAAGTCACAGCCTCCCAACATAAGTGGATATGGCACAGCATTATTGTGAAACCAAACCTGCTGCTAGTGTATGTCCTGCCCTGGGGACCAGTGAAAACTGACTTCCTTCATTCTGAGGCCCCATCTTTATTCTATCACATTCACTCAAGAACTGGCAGGACCATAACTTAGGCTGCCTGGAGCCAAGACCAGACAAAAAGACGTAGATGACAGCATTTGAACCCACACAGCACCCCATAACCCTCCAAGGAGAACAGGTAGACCTAATCAGTGTAGAAGCCACCAATAAGCAACTAGCTCACCACATTTGCATGCATCCCACTCAACCCACAGACCCTCTGAGCCCACAGGTGCTCATGCTGTCCCAATAGCCAGTTCTTTGGAAGCTTCACCTTCCCCCAGCTTTCCTCCACAGAGGTGCTGGGCTTGGCTTCACCAGTGTACACCTGCTCCCTGACCAACAGCAATGGAGCAGAAGGTCTACCTCCTCACAAAAGACTTCTACAGAGTTGCTAGGCCTGGATACCCCCTTGTAGGCCTTCTGGAGCTCAACAGCTGATCCAGCAGTCCTCATGGAGCTACTGGCCCCACTGCATAGATGTACACCTTCCACTTGCCTGACTGAACTGGGTAGCAGCCTTGCCTTCTCCAATCTTGCCTCTATGGACCTGCTGGGCCCTGCTGCACCTTTGCAGACCTGCTCCAGGTTAGACAACTCATCCAGAAGCCCTCCATGGAGGTGCTAAGCTATGCTTAACCCTTAATAGGCCTGCTCCCTGCTTGACAGCAGATTGGGTGGTGGCTTCACATCCTCCAGCAGACCTCCATAGAACCAGCTGGCCCTGTTGTGCCCATGCATGCTAGCTCCTGGAGAGGAAGTTGCATCTACTCCTCTGACAGGCCTTCACTGAGCCACTTGACCTCTCCACACTGCACCCAGTCACACATGTATCCAGCCCAAAGCTGGTCCAGCAGTGTACCACCCCTAGGAAATACAACCTCATATCAGTGTGCCCATGCCTGGCCTAATAGCCAATCAGGCAGTGATTCTATACCTCAGAGACACTACCAAACAGTCAGTTTGCCCTCTGTGCCCACAGATGCCTGGCCCAACAACCAGCCTGAAGTCTCCAATACAAAAAAATAGAGCCAGTCTTGGCACAAACTCCTGCCGTCTAGGCCACTATGGTATTTACACATATTGCTGAAGAAGATTACAACCAAAGAAACTGCACAGAGACCATGCTACTAAGTCCATCCAAAATCAAAGCCTGTACAACATGTACAACAGACACCCTAGGACATACATACAGGAAAAAGTCATTTTTACATAATCTCCATAATTTGGGAAAAGCAACTACTGCATTAGATGTGCAGATATCAATGTAGGGACACAAGAAACATCAAAAAGCAAGAAAACATGACACCTCCAAAGGAACACAATAAATTTTCAGAGGAGTTTCAAATAATAATCTTAAGGAAATTCAATGAGATACAAGAGAACACAAATAATTCAGTGAAGTCAGGAAAACAATTAATGATCTGGATGAAAAAGTTAACAAAGAGATAGACATCATAAAACGAACCAAACAGAAATCTTGGAGCTGAAAAATTCAACGAATGAAATAAAAAGTACAACTGAGAGCTTCCAAAACAGACTAGATCAAACAGAACAGAAAATTTCTGAACTTGAAGGAAGATCTTTTGAAATTGCCTACTCAGAGGGGGAAATAAAAAAAATGAAAATAACCTATGAGAAATATGGGACAACATCAAGCAAAGAAATGTTCAAATAATAAGTGTCCCAGAGGAAGAAGAGATGGAGAAAGGTACTGAAACTATATTTAATCAGATAATAGCTGAAAACTTCCCAAGTATTGGGAGAGATACAGGAATTCAGATTCAAGAAGCTCAAAGGCCCCCAATTAGACTCAACCCAAAAGATCCTCTCTGGGGCACATCATAATCAAACTTTCAAAAGTCAAAGATGAAGAGAGAATTCTAAAAGCTACAAAGAAAAGTGTCAAGTCATATATAATGGAACTCTCATTAGACTACAAGCAAATTTCTCAATAGAATCCTTGCAGGCCAAGAGAGAATGGGATGATATATCCAAAGCCTTGAAAGTAAAATAAAAAGTGTCAGCCAAGAATTCTTTATCCAGAAAAACCATTCTTCAGAAATGAGGTAGAAAAAAAGACCTTCTCACAGAAGCAAAAGCTGAGGAAATTCGTCATTACCAGATCAGGCTTACAAGAAATGCTTAAGGGAGTACTACATCTGGAAATAAAAAAATGATAATGACTATCATGAAAACATGAAAAAGTACAAACCTCACCTGTAGACATAAATTCACAATTCAAATTCAGAATACCCCAGTGAGGTAATGATGCTATGTAAATGCTTCAATTCTCTAATATGAAGTTTTAAAAAGTCAAAAAGTTCAAAAAAAAACAACAAAAGCTACAATTAATGGCTAAAGAACATACAATAGATACAAACATAAAGTAAGCAACAAAATATAATTTGTGGAGGTGGGGAAAGTCTAAAGTGTTCCCATGCAACCAAAGTTAAGCTGCTTCCACTTAAAATAGTTTATTATCTATACAAATACATGGAAATTAAACAGCATTCTACTTAACGAAATATGGGTCCAAGAAGAAATCAAGCAGGAAATAAAAAAATTTATTTAAACTAATGAAAATAATGATACATCATACCAAAACCTGTGGGACACTGCAAAAGCAGTATTAAGGGGGAAATTTATTGCATTAAATGCTTACCTCAGAAGAATGGAAAGATGGCAAGTGAACAACCTAACACTGCACCTTAAAGAACTAGAAAAACAAGAACAATCCAAACCTAAAGTTAGCAGATAGAAAGAAAGATCAGAGCAGAACTTAACGAAATTGAAACCCAAAAAACAATACAAAAGATCAACTAATCAAAAAGTTGGGTTTTTGAAAAGATGAATAAAATCGACAAACCATTAGCATGGCTAACAAAAAAAAAGAAGAGAGTAGATTCAAATATCAAAAATTAGAAATGAAAAAAGGCGATATTACA
>NW_007738788.1:20740-21589 GCF_000696425.1 Galeopterus variegatus
AGAAAGAGAAATCAAGAAAGCCTGCCCATTTATAATAGCCAGCAAAAAGTAAAATACATAGGAATTGAGCTAACCAAGGATGTGAAAAATCTCTATTATGAGAACTACAAACCACTGCTGAGAGAAATAAGAGAGGATACAAGAAGATGGAAAGATATTACAAGGAATTCAAACAACTTTACAAGAAAAAAACAAGTAACCCAATTAAAAATGGGCAAAAGAGCTAAATAAACATTTCTCTAAGGAAGACATACAAATGGCCAACAAACATATGAAAAACTGCTCAGCATCGGGGAAATGCAAATCAAAACTACACTGAGATACCATCTCACCCCAGTTAGGACACAAAAATGAAAGAACTCTCCAGACATTTGTATGGAATAAAAAAAGACCACACATAGCCAAAGCAATGCTGAGCAAAAAAATAAATAAATAAAGCTGGAGGCATAATACTACCTTACTTTAAACTATACTACATAGCTATAATAACCAAAACAGTATGGTACTGGCATAAAAACAGACACACTGTCCTAATATCCAAAAGACTCTGAACAATAAATGCTGGCGAGGTTGCGGAGAAAAAGGTACTCTCATACATTGTTGGTGGGACTGCAAAATGGTGCAGCCTCTATGGAAAATGGTATGGACCTGAAACAGTTGCAAATAGATCTACCATATGACCCAGCTATCCCACTGCTGGGAATATACCCAGAGGAATGGAAATCATCTAGTCGAAGGAATACCTGTTCCCCAACGTTCATTGCAGCACTCTTTACAATAGCCAAGGTTTGGAATCAGCCCAAATGTCCATCATCGGATGTGTGGATACGGAAAATGTGGTATATCTAC
>NW_007738788.1:22589-41138 GCF_000696425.1 Galeopterus variegatus
AGAAGATATAACAACTACAATTTTTTGAAGTTGTTACAACAAGCAAATGGAAAGGATATTCTTGGGTGGGAGGGGTGAGAGGGAGGAGGGAGGGAGGTGTCGGTTATGGGCCATAATAATCAACCACATTGTATATTGACAAAATAAAAATTTAAAGGAAAAAAATAGTTTATTATAACTACAAGACTCTTTATGTTAGCCCCAAGGTAACCATGAAAAAAAGATATTACAGCAGATACACAAATGAGAAAGAGAAAGAAAACAAAGCTTAGCACCACAGAAAACCACCAATCCAAAGAAGTAGACAACATATGTACTCACATATCACAAATAACCTCTAATGTAAATGGATTAAACTCTCCAGTTAAAGATATAGACTAGCTGAATGGATAAAAAAAAAAAAAGACCCAACAATATTCTTCTTAACAGAGACTGGCCTAACTCTTAAAGAAAAACACAGCCTGAAAGTGAAGGGCTAGAAAAAGATATTCCATGCAAATATAAATCAAAAGTGGGTGGTAGTCGCCATACTTATATCAGATAAAATAGATTTTAAACCAAAAACAATAAAAAGAGACAAAGAAGGTCATTATATAATGATAAAAGGATCAATTCAATGAAAGGATATAACAATTATTGATGCATGCACCTAACACTGGAGCTCCTAGATATATGAAGCAAACATTAATAGACCTAAGGGGAGAGAGAGATTGTGATTCAATAATAGTATGGGACTTTAACACCCCACTTTCAACAATAGACAAATCATCTGGCCAGAAAATAAGCAAAGAAACATCTTACTTAAACTGCACCATAAACTAAGTGGACCTTACAGACATTTACAGAACATTCCATCCAACAGCTGCAGAATACATATTCTTCTCAACCACACATGGAACATTCTTCAAGATAGATTATTTCTTAGGATACAAAACAAATCTACACAAATTTAAAAAGATAGAGGTCATATCAAGCATCTTTTCTGACCACAATGGTATGAAACTAGAAATCAACAACAAGGAAATCTTTGTAAACACAGAAGAATTTCTGGACAAATACAATCTACTAAGATTAAATTATGAAAAAATAGAAAATCTAAACAGACCAATAACAAGTGAGAAAACTGAGTCAGTAATACAAAATATTCCTTTTAAAAATAGCCTTCAACCTGAGGCTTCACTGCTGCCTTCTAGCAAATATTTAAATAACAGTTAGCACCAATTTTCTTCAGATTACTTCAAAAGATTTAGAAGAAGAGAATACTCCCTGACTTATTTTATGAAGCCAGCATTACTCTGATTCCAAAATCGAACAAGGACACAACAAAAAAAGAGAAAATTACAGGCCAATATTCCTGATAGAAATAAATGCAAAATTTCTCAACAAGATGCTAGCAAACAGAATCCAATACCACATTAAAAAGAGCAGTCACTATAATCAAGTGGGATTTATCCCAGGGATACAAGGATGGTTTAATATAAGGAAATCAATAAATATGATACATCACATTAACAGAAAGAAAGACAAAAACCATATGATTATTTCAATTGATTCAGAAAAAACATTTGACAAAATTCAACATCCCTTTATGATAAAAACTACTGACAAATTATGTATGGATGGTATGTACCTCAATACAATAAAGGCCATATATGACACACTCACAGAAAACATCATATTGAATGGGGAAAAGCTTAAAGCTTTTCCTCTTAGATAAGGGACAAGACAAGGATGCCCACTTCACCACTTCTATTTAACATACTGGAAGTCTTAGCCAGAGCATTCAGACAAGAGAAAGAAATAAAAGGCATACAAACTAGAAAGGAGGAAGTCAAATTGTCCCTGTTTGCAGATGTCATGATATTATATATTAAAAACCCTAAAGACTCCACCAAAAGACTGTTAGAACTAATAAATAAATTCATTATAGTTTCAAGATACAAAATCAACATACAAAAGAGTACTATTTCTATATACTAACAGCAAACTCTCTGAAAAAGAAGTCAAGAAAACAACTCTCCTTTTGGTAATTACACAAAATAAGAAACTAGAAATAAACTTAACCAAGGAGGTGAAAGACCTCTACAATAAACACTATAAAAGCTTTGAAGAAATAAATTGAAGAAGATATAAACAAATGGAAAGATATTCCATGCTCATGGATTGGAAGAATTAACATTGTTAAAATGGCTATTCTGTCACTGCTATCTACAGATTTAATGCAGTCCCTTTCTAAATACCAATGACATTCTTCACTGAAATAGAAAAAACAACTCTAAAATTCATTTGCAACCAAAGCAGACCTCGAATAGCCAAAGCAATTCTGAGAAAAATGAACAGAGCTGGAGGCATCACGCTACCTGACTTAAATTATACCACAGGATATCGTCACAAAAACTGCATAATACTGGCACAAAAACATACACATAGACCAATGAAACAGAATAGAGAACCAAAAAATAAATTCACACACCTACAGCCAACTGATCTTTGACAGAGGTGCCAAGAATACATATTAGGGAAAAGAAAATCTCTTCAATAAATGGTACTGGTGCTGGGAAAACTGGATATCAACACATGCAAGAGTGATACTAGACCCCTACCCCTCACCATATACAAAAATCAACTCAAAATGGATTTGAGATTTAAATGTAAAATCTGAAACTATGAAACCATTTAGAAGAAAACATAGGGAAATGAACCATGACCTGGGACTAGGCAATAATTTTTTAAGTAAGACTTCAAAACCACAAGCAATAAAAGCAAAAAAAGACAAGTGGAATTACATCAAATTTAAAAGGTTTTGCACATCTAATGAAACTGTTTACAGAGTGAACACACAACCTACAGAATGGGAGAAAATATTTTCAAACTATTCATCTGACAAGAGGTTAATTTCAAAATATATAAGAAACTTAAACAATTCAACAGCAAAAAAATAAATAAATAAAAATAAAAAACCCAATTAAGAAATGGGCAAGGGGACTTAATAGACATTTCTCATCAGGAAATGCAGATCAAAACAACAATGAGATACCACCTCACTCTAGTTAGAATGGCTATTATTAAAAAGACAAAAGAAAGTGTTGGTGAGGGTGTGGAGAAAAGGAAACACTTGCAAACTGTTGGTGGGAGTGAAAACTAATGTGGCCATTATGGAAAGCAATATGGACATTCTTCAAAAATTAAAAATAGAACTACCAAATGATCCAGCTATCCATCACTGGGTATATACACAAAGGAAATGAAGTCAATATGTTGAAGAGATATCTGCACTCACAAGTTTATTGCAGCACAATTTACAATGGCAAAGATATGGAATCAACATTTGTCCAACAACTGATTAATAGACTGAAAAATGTGGTGTGTATATATATATACACATTGGAATAATATTCAGCCATTAAAAAAATGAAATCCTGTCATTTGTGGCAACATGGATGGTCTTGGAGGTCATTATGTTAAGTGTAGTAAACCAGGAACAGAAGGACAAATACCACATGATCTCACTCACATGTGAAATCTAAAAAAAAAGTTGACATTATAGAGGCAGAAAGTAGAACAGCAGTTACCAGGGACTGGGGAAGGGAGGGGGAATGGGAAACAGGGAGAGGTTGGCCATCGTGTACAAAATTACAATTAAATAGGAGGAATAAGTTCTGGTGTTCTATTCCACAGTAGAGTGACTATGGTTAAAAATTAGGTTTTGCATATTACATAATAGTTAGAGGAGAGTCTTTTGAATGCTTTTGCCCCAAAGATATAATAAATACATTAGGTGACTGATACATTAACTAACCTGACCCAATCACTATACAACATGCATATGTATCAAAACATTAGATTATATCCCATAAGTATGTAAATTACAATGTGTCAACTAAAATAAATAAATAAATAAAATTTTTACTTTGGGTAGGAGAGCTGGAAAATAAACAAGGGAAAAATGATCAGTAGTAAGTGCTATGATGAAATTAAAGAGGGCAATGTGACTGGAAGTTATTGCATGTATCAAGAGTTTGGTCAAGAAAAAAGAAGCCACACTATGGATTCTGGATGTAAAGCACTTTAATATAGAAATCAGGGGATTACACAACTGTTGTATGAGCTGGGGGAGCAAAGTTAAGGTAGATTGTTAACAATGATTTTATTCTGAAGCATAGAAGTGGGTGGTTTCAAGAGCTCATGAAGAAGCTGCTATAATTTTCCAGAATCTCACGGAAGTTCCCACCTACAGTCTTATTCTCAGTGGATCTTAATATCAGGTAGATATTACGAGATCATTGGGAAGGTGCTGTAAATCTCACATTTGCCTACACATCTGGCTCCAACTACCTCCACAGAATAATGTCTTTTCTTTCCAAAACTCACGTAAATGCCCCTTGTTGGCAAACTCAAACCTAAAACCATATAAGGAAGGGGATTCTGAGAAACATAGTTCTGAATGTGGTAATATCGAGTTAACAGAGACAATCCAGCATACTGGAAACTACTTCAGGCTGTGTCGTGAAAAGTCTTTCTGACAGGACCTTTAAAAATGGTTGTACAATGTACATTACACAAAGGCACTCAACTGAGGAACAGAGGGGCTGAAACTGAGTCCATACTCTGCTAGCCAATATTTGGGCCCTGGCTTTGGGTTGTGTCAGGAAAAATGTAGTTTCTTTTCCTAATTAATCCCTGAAGTTGCTCTCTTTTGCAGTTCATCTTGGGTGGGGAGTTGCCATTTTGTAATTTACACAAAGGCACTATATGTCCTGGTGATGCCCTGCTTTCTTAGAAGTTGACAATCAAGATGTCAGATTTGACCTAAGTGATGATGGGAAATGTCTGTCTCATCCTACCTATTGTAAGTACTTTAAGGTCATATATTAGCTTTTCCCTGTGTTGTTTGGCTAGCTGGCTGGCTGATTAACAGATTTGGATGCCTGTCTGACTGACACGGTTACTGGTTGGCTGGCCAACTGGGATACTAACTAAATTTCTCATTGACTTACTTACAATTGACAAAGTGAGTGGCAAACTGACTTAGCTGACAAGAAGACTTTCTGAATCTCTGACTAATTAAAAGATTGGCTGACTGACTTATCATTGGTCTAGTGGACAAGCTTTCTGCCTACTTAATTAGTGGTCTGGCAGGCTGATTGCTCATTACTGTTTTCCATTTTACAGATGATTAATATACTATCTGACGGACTGTCTGATAGACTGATTCGCTGACAGACAAGCTTAATGACTCTCTGATTATTTGACACTGACTGACTGACCTACTGTCTGGTTGTCATACTCGCTGACACACGATCTAGCTCTCTTTTTTAACTGATGAGTTTTCGGGCTGACTGACCAGTTAGTTGACTGGGTGTGGAAATGGCTGACCAGCTAGCTATTATTTTGTCTGAATGACTTTCCAACCATGTGGTTACATACAGAAACAAAGGTGAAGAAAAAGAGTGATAATATGTACAATTCAAGATACTACCAAATAAAGATAAAAAAGAAAGGCAACTTGGTGACAAGCAGAAGGAGAAGGCACCTGACAAAGCAGTTAACAGCTTTCTCTTGATAGCTCAAAGGAAAAATTGCTCTAGACAAAATCAACCCATTAATAATGAGGCATGAAATCAATGTTAGCTCTAAACTCCTTGGGACATGAAGCTCATTACTCAGCTAGACTGTTAGCAAGACAAATAACAGATGACAGTTGGATAATAAGGAAACAGTAAAATATCAGGAATGGTCATAAAGGAGTCACTTATTGAGCCAGCAGGATGAGGACTGAGAAGGCGCAAATCCCAGAGCTCATTGAATTAAGACAAGCACTTGGTAATAAAGCCCAGAAAGAAGAGACTCAGGGTTGTTTTCTACGCTTGTTTTCTAGTAGAAAAAGAAATGGTGGGGCGGGGGCAGGGAGGGTTATTCTCTCTTTGCTCTCTGATTAACCTAAACTACTATCTTATAAATCTCCTTTTCCTCAATGTCCTTTGACTTTATACTAAGAAATACCAACTGGCAATTTACATACTGTGGTCTATGCATTGTTCATTGTGCACTAGATGTCAATCCTGATGTCTGCCCACTCACGGTTTCTCACAGACAGCTGGCCATACTTTTTGATTCCACTAAAAGAATGTGTAATTTTACTCCCTTGTATGGCTATAGCTATTATTTTTTTTAAGTACTATAGATTTTTAAGAAAAGAAATAATATCTTAACAATATTGAGTCTTCCAATATATAAACATAGTTCCACTAAAAGTATGATTATTAATATAATTCTTGATTGACAAATCATAATTGTATACATGGAGTACAATGTGATGTTTTGACATATGAATACAATGTGGAATAATTTTTTTATTTATTTTTATTGGTTATGAATATTCGTGGGGAAAAGAGCAAATTGTCAACACTTGTGCCTAAGATGTGAAGGCCAGATCCATACTAGCAGCATGCCCATTACCACAAATTGTTATTATACTCCATGTCCCCCACCCAATTATTCCCCCAATTACCCTGACCTTCCTCCCCATCCCTCTTACCCCACTCCACTTTATATCCCTAGGTATCTTCTCTCCCTCTGCAAGTCCAATGCACCACTGTGGTCTTTCTTTCCTGCCTTCCTTTCTCTCTTAGCTCCCACTTATGAGTGAGTACATGTGGTATTTATCCCTCTGTGCTTTGCTTACTTCACTCAACCTAAGTTTCCCCAAGCTCATCCATTTTGCTGCAAATGGAAGAATTTCATTCTCTTTTATGGTGAGTAGTATTCCATGGTGTATATATACCATATTTTCCTTATCAGTCATCCGTTGGACATTTAGGTTTGTTCCACGCTTTAGCTATTGTAAGTAGAGGTGCAATAAACATGGGAGTGCAGGTATTCCTTTGATGTGATGATTTCCGTTCCTTTGGGTATACACCTAGAACTAGGATTACTAGATTGTATGGTAGATCTATCTGTAGTTGTTTAAGAAACCTCTGTGCTGTTTTCCATAGTGGTTGTACTAATTTACAGTCCCACCAACAGTGTAGGAGTGCTCCCTTCTCTCCACATCCTCCAGCATTTTTTATTGTCCATCATTTTTATTACAACCAGTCTAACTAGGGTGAAATGATATCTCAATGTGGTTTTAATTTCCATTTCCCGGATGATTAGTGATATTGAACATTTTTTTAAGCACCTGTTGGCCATTTTTATGTCTTCCTTAGAAAAATGTCTATTCGGCTCCTTTGCCCATTTTTTAAATTGTGTTATTTGGGGTTTTTTACTGTGTAATTGCTTGAGTTCTTTGTATATTCTGGATATTAATCCCTTGTTGGATGTATACTTTGCAAATATTTTCTCCAACTCTGTAGGTTGTCATTTCACACTGCTGATGGTTTCCTTTGCTATGCAGAAGCTTTTTAGTTTGATACAGTCCCATTTGTTTATTTATTTCTTTTGTTGCTTGTGCTTTTAGGCTCATGTTCATAAAGTCTGTGCCCAGACCTAGTTCCTGAAGTGTTTCACTTATATTTTCCCTTAATAATTTTACAGTTTCAGGTCTTATACTGAAGTCTTTAATTCATTTTGAGTTGATTTTAGTATATGGTGAGAGGTGCATGTCTCATTTCATTCTTCTACATATGAATATCCAACTTTTCCAGCACCACTTATTGAAGAGGCAGACTTTTCCTCAATGTATGTTTTTGTTGTCTTTGTCAGATATCAGATGGCTATAAGCCTGAGGGGTGATTTCTGGGTTCTCTGTTCTGCTCCACCATTCTCTCTGTCTATTTTTATACCAGTACCATGCTGCTTTGGTTACTATAGCTTTGTAGTATAATTTGAAGTCAGGTAGTGTTATGCCCAGCTTTATTTTTTTTGCTCAGGATTGCTTTAGCTTTTGCAGGTATATTGTTGTTCCATATGAATGTTGAGATTGTTTTTTCCATTTCTGAGCTAGTTAATAATTTCAGTAATATTGCAGGATACAAAATAAATGCCCCCAAATCAGTTGCATTTATATTCTCCAGTAATGAGCTAACTGAAAGAAAAACTAAGAAAGTAACCCATTTACAACAGTCACACACAAAAATAAAATACCTGCAAATCAATTTAACCAAGGAGGTGAAAGATTTCTACAATGAGAACTACAAGCCACTATAGAAATAAATTAAAGAAGACACAAAAAGATGGAAAGACATTCCACGCTCTTGAATTGGTAGAATTAACATTGTGAAAATGTCTATACTACCCAAAGCAATCTGCAGATTCAATGCAATCCTCATCAAAATACCAATGACATTCTTCATAGAAATGGCCATAACTATTAAACTAGGGGTGTAAACTTAATGAAACTTTAGCCTAACCATAGACTTGCCATTGAGCTATGATTTTGTTTGCCACAAAAAGATGTGCTGAGGAAACTCACCAGCTTTGAGAAGGTGAATTAAGAAATGAAAAGAAAAGAAGGCAATTAATAAAACTAGAATCTGAAAGGTTTTCAATTAAAGAGAGACAAAAGCAAGAATGATGGACCTGTTTTAAGCCTAAATTATGTGGAAACTGATCCACAAGTAAGAAGAAGCCAGGAGGCAGAGAAGAGGGTGAAAAACTGGCCATAATTAAAGGGAGAATGGAGAAATCATGGAGGAGCTAGGTTACATTCATGGAAGACTACTAGAATGAGGAATCATAATCTCCAGTTGCTGAAGTCCCTAGAACTTCTTTGACCCATTCTGTAGTTCATTACCACTACATATGTCCTACAGAGAATGCTGAAGAGAATCCTTCAAGTTGAAATAAAAGGATTCTAGGCAGTAATTCAAAGCCATACAAAAATATAAAGTTCATTAGTAAAAGTAAATACACAGGCAAATATAAAAACCAGTATTATTGTAATTTTGGTTTTTACTCCCCTTTTTTTCCACAGGATTTTAAAGACCAATAATTATAATCTAAATTATCATCTATGTAAATGGGTACACAATACAGAGAGATATAATTTGTAACATTTGTAACATAAAATGGGGAAGGGCAAAGTGGAAAAGTAGAGTTTTTGTAAGTGACTGAAGTTAAGTAGGTATAAGTTTAAAACATTATAGCTTTAGGATGTAATCCCCATGGTAACTACAAAGAAAGCACTTACAGAATATTCACACAAAAAAAAAAATGAGAAGGGGACCCAAACTTGTTACTACCAAAAATATCAAGTAATTAAATTAAGGCACTAATAGATAAAATGGGACACAAAAGCTATAGCACATAATAAATGGCAAAAATAAGTTCTCCATCAGTAATCATTTTAAACTTAAATAGACTCCCCAATCAAAAGACATACATTGGTGTTTGAAAATGTTTGAAAAACAGGATCTAACTCTATACTGTCTGTGAGAGATTTACTTTAGATCTAAGAAAATGCATAGTTTAAAAACAAAAGAATGGAAAAGATATTTGACGCAAATACTAACCAAAAGAGAGCATGAGTGGCTATACTCATATAATACAAAATAGATTTTAAGGCAAAAGCTATTATAAGAGACAAAGAAGGACATTATACAATGATAAAAAGAAGTCAATTCATTAAGAAGATGCATCAATTTTAAACATATATGAACCAAACTAGTAGGAGACTTCATATCCTAGTTTCAATTATGGATAGAACAACCAGACATAAGATCAATAAGGAAACAGAGAATGAACAACATGATGTACCAATTGGACCTAACACATATAGAGAACAGTTTGTGCAACAGAAGCAGAATACAAATTTTTCTCAAGTGAACATAAACATTTCCAAGATTGATCATATTTAGGTCACAAAACAAGTCTTAATAACTTTAAAATTTTGAAATTATACGAAGTATCTGTTATGATAACAATTGAATGGAAAACTGTAAAATCCACAAATATGTGGAATTTTTCATTATTTTTTAAATTTATTTTTAATTGAAGCATGATTGATTATACATAATTTTGGAGGTAGAAAGTTGACTACTATCACCTGTGTACAACATATGTTGATAAAATCAATATTATTAGCATATTCATTATTACAAATCATAGTTATTCTTTACGCCCCTTACCCAACCTCTCCTTACCCCCTTCTCCCCCAACCCCATCTCTAGTAACCATAGATTTGTTCTCTCCTTCTAAAAGATCAACATATTATTATGGTCCTTCCTTCCTTCGTTCCTTTCCTTTCTTCTTCCTGAAGTGCTTCTCCTATGTGTTCTTTTAGTAGTTTTATACTTTTGGGTATTATATGTAAATCTTTAATCCATTTTGAGTTGATTCTGCCATATGGTGAGAGGTACAGGTCTAGTATCACCATTCTACATATGGATGTCCAGTTTCCCCAGCACCATTTATTGAAGAGGTAGTCCTTTGCCAAATGCATTCTCCTGTTGCCATTGCCAAATATCAGTTGGCTGAAAGTACATGGGTTAATTTCTGGGCTCTCTATTCTGTTCCATTGGTCTGAGTGCCTTCTTTTATGCCAGTACCATGCTGTTTACATTGCTATAACTTTGTAGTATAATTGGAAGTCAGAAAGTATAATGCCTCCAGCTTTATTTTTTTTGTTCATGATTGCTTTGGCTATTCAGGGTCTTTCATTGTTCCATATGAATGTTAGGATTGTTTTTTCTATTTCCATGAAGAATGTCATTGGTATATCAATGGGGAGTGCATTGAATCTGTAGATTACTTTGGGTAGTATGGACATTTTCACAATGTTAATTCTACCAATCCAAGAGTATGGAGCGTTTTTCCACCTTTTGTATCTTCTTAATTTCTTTCAGTAGTGATTTGTAGTTCTCTTTGTAGAGATTTTTCACCTCCTTAGTTAAATTGATATTATGACTATTTTTTTTGGAGATTATTATAAATGGGCTTAATGTGTGTTAATGTAAATCAAGAGATTTCTCTTTCTATTTGTTATTTGAGAATATAAAAGCAACTGATTTGGGGGCACTGATTTTATATCCTGAAAAATTACTGAAATTATAAGTCGGCTCTAAAAATTTTTTGGTGGAGTCTTTAATATTTTCTATATATAAGATCATGTCATCTTCAAATAGGGACAATTTGACTTCACCTTTTCCAATCCAGATGCCCTTTATTTCTTTCTCTTGCCTTATTGCCCTGGCTAGTACTTCCAATACTATGTTAAATAGAAGTGGTGAAAGCAGACTTCTGTGTCTTGTTGCTGATCATAAGAAAAAAAGCCTTCACTATTTCCCCATTCAGGACTATATTGGCAGTGGACTTGTCATAAATGGATTTTATTGAGTTGGGATACTTTACTTCTATATCTAATATGCTGAGTGTCTTTATTGTAAAGGGATGTTGAATTTTGTTGAATGCTTTTCCTCCATCTGTTGAGATAATCATGTGGCTTTGTCCTTGTTTTTGTTGATGTGGTGTATCACATTTATTGACCATGTATGTTGAACCATCCTTGCCTCCCTGGAATGAATCCCACCTGATCATAGTGTATAATTTTTTGATGTGCTGCTGTATTCTGATTGCTAGTATTTTTTTGAGGATTTTTGCATCTATGTTTTCTTTTTTAAAAATTGTATCTTTGTCTGGTTTTGGAATCAAGGTAATGCTGGCCTCATAGAATGAGTTGGAGAGGGTGGCCTCTATTTCAAGTTTTTGGAATAGTTTGAAGAGAATTGGTATTAATTCCTCTTTAAAGGTTTGGTAGAGTTCAGCAGTAAATCCCTGGGCTTTTCTTTGTTGGGAGGCTGCTGATTACTTCTTCAATTTTGCTGCTTGTTATTGGTCTGTTCAGACTTTCTATTTCTTCTTGGTTCAATCTTGGTAGCTTATTTGTGCCCAGAAATTTATCCATATCCTCCAGGTTTTCAAATTTTTTACCATATGGTTGGTTGTAATAGTCTCTAATGAATTTTTTTGTATTTCTGTGGTATCAATTGTAATATCTACTTTTTCTGATTTTTGTAATTTGGGTCTTCTATCTTCTTTTTTGTTGTTGTTGTGGTTGTGGTTGTTAACCTAGCAAATGGTTTGTCTATTTTGTTTATGTCCTCAAAAAAACCACAACTTTTTATTTCATTGAACTTCTGTGTCATTTTGGGAGTCTCCATATCATTTAGTTTTGCTGTCATCTAATTATATTTTTATGTCTACTAACTTTGGGATTTGATCGTTCTTGTTTTCCTAGTGCTTTGAGGTGTAGTGTTAGGTTGTTTACTTGCAATCTTTCTATTTTATTGATGTAAGCATTTATTGTTATAAACTTCCCTCTGTGTACTGCTTTTGCAGTATCCCACACATTTGATATGATGTGTCTTTATTTTTGTTGTTTTCTAGAAGTTTTTTGATTTCCTATTAAATTTCTTCTTGGACTCAGGTGATTCAGGAGCCTGTTATTTAATTTCTGTGTCTTTGTATAGAATCCAGATTTTTGTTTGTTATTTCTAGTTTTAATCTGTTATTGTCTGAAAATATACTTGAGATGTTTTCAGTTTTGTTTTTTTTTTTAATTTACTGAGACTTGATTTGTGACCTTACATGTGCCGATGAGAAGAATGTATATTCTGTAGTCAGATGAAATGTTTTGTAGATATCTGCCAGGTCCAACTTGTCTAAAGTGTAGTTTATATCCCGTTTTTCTCTTTTGATTTGTTGCCTGCAGGATCTGTCCAATAATGAAAAAAAGAGTTATTGGGTCCCAAACTATTATTTTATTGGAGTCTATCTCTTTCCTTAGGTCTAATAGTGTTTGCTTTATTTATCTGGGTGCTCCAGTGTTGGGTGCATATATATTTATTGTTGTTATGTCTTTTTGACAGAATAGATCCCTTTATCATAATATAGTGCCCTTCTTTGTCTCTTTTTATGGTTTTTGGTTTAAAATCTATTTCATCTGATACACGCATAGCTACTCCTGCTCAATTTTGGTTTCCATTTGTATGGTTTATTCTTTTCCTTCCTTTCACTATTAGTTTGTGTACATTTTTACAAGTGAGATGGGTGTCTTGAAGACAGCATATAGTTGGTTGTAACTATTTGATTTAATACATCAATCTGTATCTTTTGATTGGGTAGTTTAATCCATTTAAATTTAGGATTCTTACTGAGAGGTATTGTCTTACACCTGGCATTTTATCACTTTTTGTTTAGATGTTTTAAATATCTTTTGTTCCCTTCATCCTTTTTTACAATTTGTCTTCAAGGTTTGTTGTTGTTGGTGTTTGAGGCGGTAAGATTTAGTTTCATTTTTCTTTCTCAGTTGCATTTGTGTTTTGCCAGTGGGTTCTGTTCATTCTTCTGTATTCATGGTAGTGATTATTGCTTTGGGTGGGCAGATGCAGGACTCCCTTGAGAATTCCTTACAGGGATAGTCATGTGTAATGAACTCCTATTGGTTTTGTTTGTCTGAGAAATACACCATTTCATCTTTATTTCTGAAGGATACCCTTGGTGGATATAGTATTCTTGGCTTGCAGTTTTTTTCTTTTAGTATTTGAATATGTCATCCCATTTTTTTCTCACCTGTAGAGTTTCAGTTGAGAAGTCTGCTGTTAGTCTGATGGGGCTCCTTTATAGGTGACTTTACACTTTTCTTTTGTTGCTTTTAGGAGTCTCTCTTTGTTTTGAGCTTTGCCAGTTTGACTATAATGTGTCGGGAAGAGGATATTTTTAGATTGAATCTTTTTGGGGATCTTTGAGCTTCCTGAATCTGAAGGTCTGTGTCTCTCCCTATACCTGGAAAGTTTTCAATTATTATTTCATTGAATAGATTTTCAACACCTTTACCATTCACATCCCCTTCAGGAACACCCATGATTTGGATGATTGTGTGCTTAAAGTAGTCTGCTAGCTCTCTTGGACATTCTTCATCATTTTCTTTCTTTCTTTCTTTTTTTTTTTTTTTTTTTTTTTTTTGTCTACCTTGGATATTTCATAAAGACCATCTTCAAGTTCAGAAACTCTTTCTTTAGCTTGCTCTAATCTGCTGCTTAAGCTCTCAGTTATGTTTTTTTTATTCATTGAATGTGTCTTTCAGTTCCAGAGGCTCTTCTACATTCTTTTTCAGGTATTACTCTCTTTGTAAATTTCTTCCTTCATACCATGGATTTCTTTTCTCATTTTACTGTATCATCTAGCTGAGTACTCTCTTATCTCATTGAGTTTTCTTAACATAGTTACTCAGGATACCTTTTCAATCATTTCAATGACTTCCGATTCTGTAGGATAAGGTACTTGAAAATTATAAAATTCCTTTGGCAGTAGTATAACTTCTGGGGTTTTTTTTCCATATTTCCAATATCTTTACATTGATTTCTAGTCATCAGGTGGATCAGTTACTTTTTATAGTACTATGGAATAGACTTCAATGAGAAAGACTTCATCTCTTTCCAGGCTCCTCAAGTGACTCTCCTTATATCAACGAAGTCAAATATGAGGTAGATGGAATAACAAAAGACAACACATAGCCAAAGCAATTCTGAGCAAAAAAGTTAAGCTGGAGGCATAACACTACATGAATTTAAACTATAGTACAATGGTATAATAACCAAAATAGCATGGTACTGGTATTAAAAACAGACACACTGATCAATGGAATAGAATAGAGAATCCAGAAATCAAGTCACACACCTACAGCCATCTGATCTTTGACAAAGGCACCAAGCCTATACACTGGGGAAGAGAAACAGACTTCATGAATACAACCCCAAAAGCATGGGCAACCAAAGGAAAAATGAACAAATGGGAGTATATCAAACTAAAAAGCTTCTGCACAGCAAAAGAAATAATTAACAGAGTTAAAAGACAACCAACAGAGTGGGAGAAAACATTTGTAAAATATACATGTAACAAAGGGTTGATATCCAGAATATACAAGGAACTGAAACAACTTTACAACAAAAAACCAAGTAGCCCAATTAAAAAATGGGCAAAGGAGCTAAATAGGCATTTCTCAAAGGAAGATATATAAATGGCCAAAAGGCACATGAAAAAATGCTGAACATCACTCAGAATTCAGGAAATGCGAATCAAAACCACACTGAGTTACCATCTCACCCCAGTTAGGATGGCTAATATCCAAAAGACTGTGAATGATAAAAGCTGGTGAGGTTATGGAGAAAAAGGAACTCTCATACATTGTTGGTGGGACTGCAAAATGGTGCAGTCTCTATGGGAAATGGTATGGAGGTTCCTCAAACAATTGCAGTTAGATCTACCATATGACCCAACTATCCCAATGCTGGGAATATACCCAGAGGAATGGAAATCATCAAGTCGATGGTATACCTGTTCTCCGATATTCATTGCAGCACTCTTTACAATAGCTAAGAGTTAGAATCAGCCCAAATGTCCATCATCAGATGAGTGGATACGGAAAATGTGGTATATCTACACAATGGAATACTACTCTGCTATAAAAAAGAATGAAATACTGCCATTTGCAATGACATGGATGGACCTAGAGAGAATTCAATTAAGTGAAATAAGTCAGGCATAGAAAGAGAAATATCACATGTTCTCACTTATTTGTGGAAGTTAAAAATAAATACACAAATAAACTGAGGGGGGAGGGAGGAAGACACAACAATTAAAATTCCTTGAAGTTGATACAACAAGTGAACAGATATGAGGTTGTTGGGAGGCAGGGGGGTGAGAGAGGAGAGAGGGAGGTTTTGGTAATGGGCCACGATAATCAACCACAGTGTATATTGACAAAATAATATCAAATTTAAAAAAAATATGAGGTGGGCCACCTGCACAGTCGTTGGCAATGTTACTGTGGCAACAAGCCCGTTCTGGCTGTTGTTGATTACCTCTATGAAAGCTGTGTGAAGCCTCCCCAATGGTGGCATGGGATCCTGCATTCTGCATGGGTGGAACAGGGTGTGGTGGTGGCTGCCTGGGTTTTCTTCCTGCCTGGGCTCTCCCTGGTGGTGGTGGCACAGTGTCCTGCCTTCTGTGTGGGCAAGGTGGGGCTGGGTGGTGGCTGCTCAGGTTTTCTGCCTGACCAGGGCCTCCCAGTGGCAGTGCCATGGGATCCTGTCTTCTGCATGTACCAGATTACTTAACTATTGAGTTTTCTGAGTTCCTTGAATATTCTGGGTTTTAATCCCTTTTCCAATGCATAGCTTGCAAATACTTTCTCCCATTCTGCAGGTTCCCATTTCACTCTGTTGATCATTTCCTTTTTGGTGCAGAAGTTTTTAGTTTGGTATAATCCCATTTGTTTATTTTTGCTTTTGTTGCCTGTGCTTTGCATAAAATCTCATGCATTCATAAAATCTTTGCCAAATCCTATGTCCTCAAGTGTTTCTCCTGCATTTACTTCTGGAAGTTTTATAATTTCAGGTCTTACATTTAAGCCTTTAATCCATTGTGTGTTGATTTTGGTATATGGTGAGAGATAGGAGTCTAGTTTAATTCTTCTGCATACAGATCTCTAGTTTTCCCAGCACTGTTTATTCATTTATTGAAGAGACTGTCCTTTCTACAATATATGTTCTTTGCTCCTTTGTCAAAAATCAGTTTTCTGTAGGTATATGGATTTATTTCTGGATTGTCTATTCTGTTCCTCTGATCAATGTGTTTTTGTTTCAGTACCATGCTGTTTTGATTACTATAGCTTTACAGTATAATTTAAAGTCAGGGAGTGTGAAACCTACTGCTTTGTTCTTTTTGTTCAGGATTGCTTTGGATTTTCCATGTCTTTACTTGTCCCATATAAATTTTTAGATTTAAAAATAATATCTGATGTATGACATTAGCCATTTGATGTGGGTTGCACTGAATCTGTAGCTGACTTTGGGTAGTATGGTCATTTTGATGATATTGATTCTTCCAGTCTCTGAACATGGGATGTCTTTTCATTTTCTAGTGTGTCTTCTGTAATTTATTTAATCAGAATTTTATAGTTTTCATTTTAGAAATCTTTCACTTCCTTGGTTAAATTTATTCCTTGGTATTTTCTTTTGTTTTATTTACCATAGTAAATGTGAGGCACTGATGCTTGCCCAGCTGTTCCCTGCTCTGCTCTAATGGCTAACTGAACCAGGACCCCCACCCTGTTATCATACATGCCCAGCAGTACCTCACTCCCCCCTGCTATAATGCCAGCCCAGCTGCTAATTGAACTGGGCCTGTCCATCCCTGATAGAAAGACATCACCATATGAGGTCACCCCCTTGCCCCGCTGTGAAAACCCAGGAATGCTATAATATAAAATAAACAGCCCCACTGCATTTGGGGCTCAGCCTTTGTGACACGAGTCTGCTGAGCCAGTGCCAGCACACCAATAAACCTGCTTCCTGCTTCAAGCCTTGGTGTCCTGCCTCTCCTTCCAAGTTCTCTTTAACATGCTATAACAAATGGAATTGCTTTTCTGATTTCTTTTTGTGTTAGTTCATTATTGGTATATGGAAATGATACTGACTTCTGTGTGTTGATTTTGTAGCCTGCAACTTGACTGAATTGGTTGATCAGTTAGAGGAGTTCTTTGGTAGAGTCTTTTGGTTTCTCTCTACATAAAACCATGTCATCTGCAAATAGGGACAATTTTATATTCTACTTTCCAGTTTGGATGCCCTTTAATTTCTTTCTCTTGCCTAATTGTTTTGGTTAGAACTTCTAGTACTCTGTTGTACAAAAGTGGTGAGACTGGACATCCTTGTTTTGTTCCAGTTCTTGGGGGAAAAGCTTTTCTTCCCCATTCAGTATATTAGCTGTGAATATGTCATAAATAGCCTTTACTGTATTAAGATACTTTCCTTTTAAACTAATTTGTTGAGAGTTTTTATCATGGAGAGGTATTAAATTATATCAAATGCTTGTTTGTGTGTGTATCACAATGATCAAGGGTTTTTTTACTTTCATTCTCTTGATGTGATGTATCACGTTTATTAATTTGCATATGTTGAACCATCCTTACCTCCCTGGGATAAATTCTACTTGATCATGGTGTATAATCCCATTAATGTGCTGTTGGATTCTGTTTGCTACTATTTTATTGAGGATTTTTGAATCTATGCTCATCAGGGATATTAGCCTGTAGTTTTCTTTTTTGTGTGTCTTTGCCTAGTTTTGGTATCAGGGTAATGCTGGCCTAATAGTATGACTTTGGAAGAATTCCATCCACTTCAATTTTGTGACACGGTTCAAGAAAGATTACTAGTTCTTTAAATGTCTGGTAGAATTCACCAGTAAGGCCATCTGGTCCAGTGCTTCTCTTTCTTTTGAGGCTTTTTATTACTTATGCAATCTCATTATTTGTTGTTGGCCTATTCAGGTTTCTATTTTTTTCTTGATTCAGTCTTGGTAGGTCATATGCATGAAGAAATTTATCTATTTCTTCTAGGTTTTCTAATTTATTGGCATATAGTTGTTCATAATAGTCTCTACTAATCTTTTGTATGTCTGTGGTATCAGTTGTAATGTCTCCTTTTGCATTTCTGACTATTTATATGGGTCTTTTTTTTCCTGGGTTAGTCTAGCTAATGGTTTGTCAATTTTTTTTTTTGTCAATATACAATGTAGTTAGTTATTGTGTCCCATCACCGAAACCTCCCT
>NW_007738789.1:0-9533 GCF_000696425.1 Galeopterus variegatus
TTTTTTTTTCAAAAAAGTAATGTCTGTTTACTGTTCTACCTGTATGTAACGATAAAGAGATATCTTAGCTAATATTCCTTTATTGATATTTTCTCATTTTTAAGAAATATGTATACACATATGTATGCACATATATGTACACACATGCAACACATATGAGGGTACTTCAAAAAGTTTGTGGAAAAATAGAATTGAAAGGTAATACAAATCTTTCCACGAACTTTTTGAAGTACCCTCACATATGTGTGAAGTACCCTCATATATGTGTATATATTTATATGAATTAGGCATAAATTTAATAATTTCTACAAGGTCATTTGGTAGACTTTTGTTAGAACAGTCTGTATATTTAATTTTAAATTTTTTTTAGATAATTGGGTAGAATATGCTGTAAATATGTTTCTGAATGGGGAGAAAAAAACAACTCTATAATACATTGGATTATAAAGAAAGAATACTCACAACTACTGGTATTCAACATAAAAATCCTTTTTATAATTCAGTACAATATTCTTTTATACAGAACATCTTCTCACCTAGGTCCTTAATGCTTTTTCTGAAATCAAAGATAGTACTTTGTAAGCTCTCACACAGGGTATCAGAGTCTTTCCATGTTGTGCTTCCTTAATGTTATTCCTCTATTAATTGTGTATGTGCTGAATTTCAAGTCTTTCTTCACAACTCTGCTCAAATAAAAGCTACTCTCTGAAGCTTTTCTAATTCCATCAGATGAATTAATTTTCTCCTTTTTACTCCCAAAAGTCTTTGGACTTACCTCTTTGACTGTAATGAGACGTGTGCAGCGTCTAGCAAATAAGCCTTCAACAATGGTAATTACCTTTTGTACTCTCTACTCTGGTACTTGTTTCCCATTTCTACATTTGTAAGTGATCTTTCTCCCCTGCTCCACTGTGACCTCTTACTGCCAGTCTTTTTATTTTCAGTGCTTATCTTAGCACCTAACACACAACTGATTTATTCAATAATCTTTGCTCAAAAAATAAAGAAATTAATGATGCATTTACAGAGTGATGAAAGAAGACATATACAAAAAAAAAGGATCACTTATGTTAAGTGACTCTCCACTTTTCAAAGAAATATGATGGAGAAAAATAGTTTAAAGGTGAGAGTTTTATAAGGATGTGAGTAATAATGCATTGGGAAGAATGCTTACACAAGAAAAGAAAATCAATTTTACATTCTTTAAGAATATGGGGTAAAACAATCTGCTGTGTTATTTCAACTCAATTTACTTCAATAAAATTTAATTGATCGCCCATGATATATATTGGTATTGTGTTATTTTCAAAGTTGAATAATACATACGTCTAAAATTTCTCCTAGTTAGGGAGATAAGGCACATAAATATAGAAAGCAAAAATTAAAAAGAAAGAAAAAAAAACAGAGTACATTATTCGTACCATTCTCTTCTCTTCTTATTGGAACACAAGTTGATCAGGGAATGCAAAGAAATTTGGGCATAGATATTTCCCTTAACATTTTGCTTTAGCTTTTGCCAGTTTCTTAAAGGAAGTGAGATTAAAGAGATTATACTATGTATTTGTGTACAAACATATATGTTTGTTATGTATATTTGTATATGTATGCATGCCTATGAGTGTATGTATCAATAACTTTCTAGATATTCAAGATAATGTTGATAAACACTGTGGATATGGATGCAGATTTTTTTCCAAGATAGCATTTTTAGCAAATTGCATACATTTCATCTATCATATACTATTATTTTATTTATTGTATACAATTTTCCATAAATTATGTGGATTTGGTATCCCAGCTAAATATTGTGTGTGTTGCTTCAATAAAGTGAAATAATCCTTTCAAATATTGCTATCTTGATTATAGGACCCAAGTTGGACTTAAATGACACCCTGCTGTCAGGATCTCGGTATCCAGAGAAGGCAGAGGTAAATACTCTCTTTTCCTCTCTGAGAGGGCCATGTTATTCCCATAATGGGAACAGACAGCTCAACTAGGAAGCCAGGCTCACAATAAGGTGTCAAATTGGGTCTGTGTGAAGGTTAATTCTAGGTGTTTACTTGGTTAGATGAAGGAATGCTGAGAAACCTGGTAAACTTATCTTTTTAAGTGTGTCCATGAGGGTGTTTCCAGCAGAGATTAGTATGAGAGTCTGAGTGGCCTGGTGGGAAAGACCCACCCTCAGTGTGGGTGGGAACCATCCAATCTGCTGGGGATCCAGAGAGAACAAAAGACAGAGGAAAGAGGTAAAGCTCTCTTTCTCGATCTGCTGGAGCTGGGATACACTCTTCTCTCCTGTCTGTGGACATCAGAGCTTGAGAGTCTTCAGCTTTTGGGTTCCAGAACTCGCACCAAGGACACCATCAGCTTCCCTGGTTTTGAGGCCCTTGGACTTGGACTAAGCCACAATACCCGCATCCAGTTTATAGATGGCCTATCGTGGGACTTTTCTTCATAGTCACATGAGCTAATCTCCCTAATAAATCCCTCTCATATAATTATAATGTATCCTATTGATTCTGTCTCTCTAGAGAACTCTGACTAATACATTCTGTTTCTTAAAAATTTAGGCCCTGGGAAAATAACTTTTTCTAATTTCCTTCTGCTGCAAATAAAAATAACATACCTATTTATTTGAACAAAGAATATCTGCTTAGGTAAGAAATAAACAGTACTTCCTCCACCCCAGATAGTTCCATCAAGAATGAGTAGGGCCCCTCACACAGGAATTCATCAGAGCGTCACCCATCTGATCAGAGCAACTGATGCGGTGCCTCTTGTGTGACTGCTTGGACATCTCCCCAAAGGATCAGGTACATTAATCCATCCAAACGCTATTCACTTGACCCTTCTATGCAGGTATTTTATTCATGAACAAGAAGCAGATACATTTTCTGCTGGGTCTTGAATAACAGATCAAGTCACTGGAGATAAAATAACCATATATTTTAACTTTCCCCCAAAAGTTCTGGTATATGCCTATCAACCTATGTAATTATTAATAACATCCATTTTTATTCTCCAAAGTATCTCAGTTTGAGCAATAATTTATATGGTCACTGTATTTATAGACTTACTGGCTACCTCAGCACTTCTGAAATATGTTTTAAAAAGTGAGAGAGGCCTCAGTATGTCACTACTTAACTAATTCAGAGGCATCCTTTCTAGTCTAATTCCAAAGGTTCCTATTCCAAATATTTCTACACATTGTTATCAAATTAGTATTCCCAAATCAAAATCTGATCATTCCACTCTCCTGCTTATAAAGTTTAAAAGGCCCCACAGAAACCACAAGATAAAAGTCCAAGTCTGTTCTTGCATACGAGGATACAAATAATCTGATAGTATCCCAATGCTTCCTGCTCCCTTCCTAATACTTTCTCACACTAACACTGTACTTCAGACGTGGTAGATACCTTGTGACTTTTCAAAAATATCTTGTGTCTTTTCCTCATGCTTCTGTGTTTTGCTTTTTTTTTTCTCTTGCTGACACTTCTCTCTGGAATTGCCTTCAGTCTTCATTTGTCTTTATCATTTTCATCCTTTAAAATTTAGTTCCAAGATCACCTTTTTTATGTCCTGAGTCAAGCATCCCCTGCTGTTTAATGTAGTGGCATCATGAACATACTTCTAAGTCTAGTACTTGTGATAGATATGACGAAATTTAAAATTTTTACTTGTTTTTCATTCTAAACTGAGAAACATGAAGAACTATATATTATTTATTAATGACTTTTCCAGAATTCACCATAATGTTTGACATATCACATGCTTAATAAAGAATTCCAAAAATAAATAATTCCTTTTCTCTATTCCATATTATTAATCACAATAAATTAACAAGGGCAAACATACAAATAGTATCTGTGCATGTTTATAATCTGGGAACTGTTTCTGTTTCAGTGGCTTTAGTTAAAAAACAAACCAAATCAACAAAATAAAACAAAACAAAGAAATATACTAAGCAAAGTTGTTCAGATTATTTTTGCTGCTTTTTCTGATGATGGTAATTTCTAGTCTATTATTACATTTGCAGTTTATCAATTCATCAAGTCTATCTCTTAAATGATTTTGATGGTAACTATGGACTAATAAGCTATCTTCATAATGTTTGAAACAAATGGATTTTTCCTTTAATATCCACTATGTAATCAAAGAATGAAGAACGAAGAATAAACCATTATTCACAAAAATTGTAAATACTTCAAATATCCTTGAAGTTAATTCTCTAGGAAAGGATATTAACAGTTTGAAAATGAGCAAAGAATATCAATAAGAAACTCAGAAAATAACTGTTAAGTTCATAAAATACATATAAAACTATAAATGTCTTCACTAATTATTACAGAAAAGTAAGTTATTAGAATTTAAAATAGGTGTCATTTTCTGACTATCAAATTTCTACAAAATTAAAATTCAGTGGTGATAGTATACTGTCAAGTATGTGGAAAAAATGATGTAGTGTACTGGTAGCAGGAAACCTCTTTTGAAAATATTGGGGAAATGTACTTCAAAAGACATGAAAGTTTTTATTTTATTTATTTTCCTTTTTTTTGTCTTTTGTCTTTTTCCGTGTCCGGCAACAGATCGCAACCCTCAGTGTTGCCCCCGTACCGGACCGGGGACCGGCAATGGGACTGCACCCCTCGGTGTTGCTCCCACGCCTCGCTCAGCCAGTGAGCGGGAACCGGTCTGTATGTGGGATCCGAACCCTTGGGCGGGAGCGCCGCCGCGCTTCCCAAGCGGCGCACTTATCCAGTGCGCCACCGGGCCGGCCCTTTTTTGTCTTTTTTACTGGCCGGTAACAGGATCGCAACCCTCAGTGTTGCGCCCGCACCACGCTCAGCCAGTGTGTCACCACATGGGATCCGAACCCTCGGCAGGAGCGCCGCCGCACTCCCAAGCGGCGCACTCTCCAGTGCACCACTGGACCAGCCCGACATGAAAGTTTTTAGTTTTTTCTTAATAATTCTACCTTTGAAAATATATCTTTAAAATGCAATAGCAAATGAAGCTTAAAATATAAATAAATATGCTCTTTGGAGTGTTACTTATAAAGTCTACTGAGTCCAAATATCCCTATACTGGGCTATTAGTTGTAGAAAATCAATTCTACAGAATGTAACAAAGACATTGCACTGATAATTAAGACTATTTTAAGTTGGTTTTGGGGTAAGAAAAGTTAGAAATATAGTACTAATAATTTAGGTATGTGTTTTATAGAAAATATATGTATTAGTTTTCTATTGCTGCTGTAATGAATTACCACAAACTTAGTGACTAAGACAAATTTATTGTATTGCAGTTATGGAGGTCCAAAGTCCAAGATGGTTCTCAATGGGCTAAAATCAAGATGCTGGCAGGGGCTGTGTTCCTTTCTGGAGTCTCTAGAGAAGAATCCACTTTTTTGTGTTTTCCACCTTCTAGAGGTTCTTAACATTCTTTGACTTATGTTCCCTTTCATCTTTAAAGCCATATTCACACACAGGTTGAGTTTTGTCCACAGGGCATCTCTGTAACTTTCACTTTTCTGCCTCTCTCTTTCACATTAAAAGGCAACTTATAATTACAGTAAGTCCATCTGGATAATCCAAGATAGTCTCTTTATTTTAAGGTCAACTAATCAGCAATCTTAATTCCATCTGTGCAAAATCAGTAAATTAAGAAGAAAAAAAACAATTATAAGCTGCAATATGCTATGAAGAAAATCAATTTCTGCTCAAATTTTCTAAAGTAATATATATGTATATTGCTTTATATATGTAAAGGGACTGAAAGCATACAAAAACTGTGCCTTAATTAGTGTTGTGAAAAACACCATTTACAGCAACATGGATGAGCCTGGAGAAATTTACATTGAGTGAAATAAGCAAAGCACAGAGGGATAAATACCATATGTACTCACTCATATGTGGGAGCTAAGAGAGAAAGAAGGAAGGAAAGAAAGACCACAGTGGTGTGTTGGACTTGCAGAGGGAGAGAACATATGGGCTACATTCTATGGGCTAAAAAGTGGAGGGGGGAGCAGGGAAGGGGAGGGAGAGAGATTGGGGATAATTGGGTGGGGGACATGGGGTACAAATGCAATCTGTGGTAATGGGTATACGGCCAGTATGAATCTGGCCCCCACATCACGGACACGAGGGGCGACAATCAGCTTTGTATCTCATGAATATTCATAACCAATAAAAAATTAATTAAAAAGAAAAAGACAATCTTTTTTTTTTTTTTTTTAAAAGATGACCGGAAAGGGGATCTTAACCCTTGACTTGCTGTTGTCAGCACCACGCCCAGCCAGTGAGCTAACCGACCATTTCTATATGGGATCCGAACCCGTGGCCTTGGTGTTGTCAGCACCGCACTCTCCCGAGTGAGCACGGGCCAGCCCCACAAGACAATCATTTTTGAGAAGGCAATAGTTGGGGTGAGACCTGAAGGAAGAGCAAGAGCCGGCCAGCCTAGAGAGATTAAAAATACCCTGCAAGTACAAGGAACAAGGGAATAGAATGTGAAATGGCTTGATGTGGGAGAGTGCATGGTGGCCCAAGAATCTACTGGTGTGTAGTTTGGCAGGAGTGTAGCATCCCTACCCCCAATTGATCACTAATGTCTGTGGCTCAAGTTGTAGTTCATGAGTACAGTCTTAACCTTTGTAATAGTTAATTTTATGTGTCAACTTTATTGGCAATGGCATGCTGCCATTAAACATCATTTCTGGGTGTGTTTGTTAGGGAAGGGGGTGTTTCTGAATGAAATTAGCATTTGTATCTGTGGACTCAGTAAAGTGGTTTGCCCTCCCCAATCTATAGAGGGCCTGAATAGAACAAAAGGCAGAGGAAGAAGGAATTCCCCCTGTTTTGCTTCATGCCCTCCTGCTTGAGCTGGGGCATTTCATCTTATCTTTTCCTGCCCTTGGATTTGGACTGAGTGACACCTTCATCTTTCTGGTCTCCAGCTTGCAGACAGTAGATTGTGGAACTTCTCAGGCTCCATAATCATGTGAGCCGATTACTCATAATAAATAAATGTCCTACTGGTTCTTTTTCTTTGGAAAACTCTGACTAATGACATTTCTTATGACATTTCAATAGTTCAGCTGTCAAAGACTCTTTATGGAGGCTTTTATCTTATCTATTTTTATACATGCCCTAGCACATTATTTTTATGCCGTGGTAATTGGTCCTTTAGTAGGTCATAAAATCAATTTAATTTGTTGCAGATTATCATGCTTTTAATAAAATAGAATAGAATATATTAGAATATATTGTAAGTACAATCACTCTTTCTTAAAATTTCTGTTGGGTGCATATGTGTGAATGTGTATGTATGTATCTTTTCACTGGATCATGATGTAAAATGATTTTCATTTTTGATCACTGTCAAAAGAGTTTAAGAGCCATTGCTTCAGCATCAATGTACGAACAGTGGTAGTTGTTCAGAGAGGAACCTGAACTGCATCATATTGGCCTCCATGGAATTGACTGGCTTAGCTTATCTGCACTTAAGGGGTGCATTTATTAGCAACCTAATAGATACTATCACTATGTTTAAGATAAAAACATTACCCTTTTCATCACACAATAAGTGTACTGTCTTTATATTGCAGTATGAGAAAGAAATTTTTGTCTGATGTCTGTAAAAAGGATAATTACTATATTTCTGAGTAATTGACCTTATGGTCACTGAAATCTTCATTTTTGTCTCATGGAGTTTTTAGAAATCTTAGGACCAAATACAGGGTAAATTGTACCACGTATATAAGATTTCATAGTATTTTGTCTTCTAAATTTATGTATGGGATCCCTTTAATTTTCTCTTTTCACTGTATTTTTGTCTAAGTTTGCTTACTGATTTAAAAATTATTTTATCTTGCCATATTTTAATTTTATAAGCTTTTTAATGTAGTTTTTGACATAACGGAACCCAAATGCATAAAGATACATGTTAAAGAAGAAAAATACCTGCTTTCAATGGTTTTCTTAATCTACCAGGGTACCCAGGAGAGGAGGAAAGGTTTTTTAACAGAGCAAAAAGTCTTCAAGTTGCAAACATTTAAAAATGAACTATATAACAAGGTTTACATAAGTAGCTTATATTCTAATTGAGTTAAAATATATTTATTATTCATTTGTTATTTGAGAAAATAAATGACTTGCCCAAGATATAACTAGTAAATAAATGAAACTAAACTTAAGGCAAGCTATTTTTATTCCAGTTATATTGATTTGTTGCTGTCCCTCAATGTGTGTATGTATGTATGTATGTATGTGTGTGTAGACACTACTAAACTACTAAATACTACTCTAATTGACTTATTAGGAAAATATTGTGTGTGTGTGTGTGTNATTTGCAGAGTTTCCTAGATTATTTTTTCATAAAATAATTAAAAGTAAATAACCGTTAGGTTTTAAGAGTGAACATTGCAAATGCTGGTCTTCAAAAGGGAGAAACCAAGTAACTAATAAAAGTTGTCTGGCTTAAATCAGGTAAGGAAGCTGTGCAAAAAATAAATTTTGCCAGGTAGTTTCCTGTCAAGTATTCTAGAAGGCCCTGTGATCCATGAAAATCACTTTTTTACTTTGCGTATCTCTAATTGAACTTAAGGAATTCTTGTATGTAGTTAGCTTAGAGGAGGTTTTTCAGGACATAAAGCATTGATAGTTTAAGGGCTGCATATTTCTTATGTTTATGTGTACCACTACCTACTGTCATTTTTGTGCTGGCATTTAGCCTTAAATGGAANTGTGTGTGTGTGTGTGTATAATCTATATGTGTCCATAAATACTCACATGTATACTTTTATAAAGCATTATTGAACAGACATTTATTTTTTCTCCTGAAATTAAAAATTGCATTTAAAATGTTGGTGTAACCTTCTACCAACAAAATATATACATCTTCTTAAGTCTTTCTGACTAATCTCTTGCTTTAATATCAAGCAAAGGAGTTGCTGGCTTATTCCTTTTTTTCCAGTGCTTCTAGCAAACCATAGATCTAACAATGCCATTCTACTACTTAATAGAAGTCTTTAATATCTCATGACACTCTGACTTTATGGTATCTGCCTATTGTGTTACAGTTTCTCTTATTGCATGACTGAGTGATACAAATAGTTATATATCTCTTATGATCACTATAATGGACATTTTTATGATCATTGTATGTGATACATTGAAACACAAATAATGGAGTTAAGTTCTGTGCCAAGCATAAGTTGATGCACTGAAATGTGTTGTCATATCTCTTTCTTTGTGACAGTTTTATATCCTTAGTCAATTTTTACAGTGCATATGCATATTTTATTCTAAATTACTTCAATTACATTCTGCATAGAGGGTGATTATAAATTACTGATAAAAAAATTAAGTCATTAGAGTTTCATTTCAATAAATAATATGGCCTACTAATAGAACTTTCTGAATGAAGAAAATGCATGACACGGGGAAAGAAGAGTTCCTGCTCAGAAACTTCTCAAGCACGGACTTGGTTTGCCAGGATTGCTAAGTTTTTTTAATCAGGTAGAGTTAGAGTGC
>NW_007738789.1:11046-18389 GCF_000696425.1 Galeopterus variegatus
AATCTTGCAAAAATTATAGGGAAAGATGGCTTATTGGTTTTGAAGTTTTAGAAGTTTTTTTTTTTTTGTTTTGTTTTGTTTTTTTTATTAATAATTGCTTATACATATGAAACTTTCAGTTCTGGTTGTGAGACCAAGAGGCTTGGAAAGTCTCTAGTAGGTTTAAGTCAGATTTTCTCTTCTCCACCATTGATCTTATTTTCTAAATGGAGTAGGTAGTGTCAGCTCTATTTTATTCACCATGATTTGGAATCTAAAAAATTCTTCAAAAGTCATAAAGTACCCATACATTATACATTTGGGGGTAAGTTTTGAGGTGGGTTGGGGAGTATATACTATATAAATAATGCCTAGCATCCTAGCATCTAAATAACACAACCCCAAGAAACTTCTCAGTTAAAAATATTTTAATCTGCAATAGAAAACTCACGTACAGCCAGTTGCTAGTGAACCAATAAACATATCAGAATGAAAAACTAAGCACTATCAGAATAAAATCTACCAGGCTGCTCTGCTACATTTTACTGTTAGCTTGCCCACACCCTTTTACCATAGTATTGAATTATTGACATGCCTAAAAAAGAGAAGTCATTCATAACCATCAAAGTCCTTGGTCATTTAAATATGGAAATGATCAAAAACCACTTGCAAGTTGCCAAATAGAAAGGTACTCAGAAATTTTTAGTTCTCTTACCTTTAAAAGAATGAATTTACTTTACTTATATCAACTCTGCTCAAAGCAAGTAGTTTAGGGCTGGATATTGGCCATGTTACAATGGTTAACTTTTAACTCATAAGTCTTGATACTGAAACAGGTTATCAAGAAAAATTAAATATATGTGAAACTTTCTGTTACCATAAGATTGTGGTTTATTTTGTAACACAATTTTTTTTGAAGGAGTTCCACCCTGTCCAAAAAAAAAAAAAAAAAAAAAAAAAAAACTCAATTACTCCCTTTATCTCTGCTATGCCCATGCCTTAAGTTAAAAAAAATCTGAAAAATACGAAACAGAGAACACTCAAGAGACAGAAAATTTATTGATATTTCCAGGCTGGCTCAGAGATGACTTTAGCTATCTCTTTCAAATTTCAGTGCCACATCTCCTTTTTAGGAACTAACAAGAGAGAAGTGATATTCAGAGGAGGCCAAGTGTGAGATATTATCACCTCTAATCCTTCAGGCCTGTTTCTTCCATACGTCTTCAGACTACAGCCTTGATATCTGCTCTGTAACCTTGGAATTATTTTGCAATCATGTTCTTCAGTGTTGGCATACCATTGACATTCCAGTAACAGATATTTTCTGCTTTTGCCCAATGCTAGCAAAATGTCCCCAAGCTAATAGTGTTAACACAGAGTATGTGATAATGCGCTCACATCTATAACTAACGTTTCTAACATACATCAAGTTAATATTTTTAACTTGATGGAAATTACCCAACTTTCATTTTCTTGAGCTAATTTAGTAATTTAATATACTATTCCAAGTTATTATGAGCATGTGGAATTACATGTTTTAATCCTCTGTAACTTAAATTCCACATTCTATGGCATAATATCTAAATTAATACTAATATAAGATAAATCCCTAGCACCTTAAACACTTCTCTGATGGACAACTTATGCTTGTTCCCAGGATTATTATTTAATGATATGAAAAAATATATCATGAATCAGGGGATATTTTAGGTGAAGCCCTTTTTGGGCAGAAGTTTATTACATGTGCTTTGGAACATCATCTATGTTTCTTTAGCAAATGTAAATGTAACAGCCAGCCATACCATTGCCTACTGAAGCTGTGGCACAATTTTGTTTCAGTAAAGAGAAACTGGTCACCTCCAGACATGAACTGAAATACAGAAGAAACAATTCTTTTTGGTTGATGTGCATGAGTCTTCTGGACATATTTTAACTTTTAAAGAGAAAGTATGTTTTCATGTAATTGCAAATTGTGCCAACTTATTTATCAAAGCTATGGTATGGTGTATTACAAATTAGCTACAGAAACACATGTTTAGACATCTTATTCATCTGTGGGACTGTATTACACAGCATAATTCTTCACACAATCTACGTGCTCAATAAAAAATTTTGTTAAATGTGTGATGGGATAAAGGATCATGCTTTTCTTAAATATACACTGGAAAAGCACAACAATAAAGCAGTTTGATAACATTTTCTTGGTAGAAACTTTCTGAGGATAATATTGCGTGTGGGGAAATCAATGGAAGGAAGACATCAAGAAGGATCTTGAAAAAATGTAAATGTTAGATGAAGAGGCTCTGGAATAGAGAAACTATCCAGAAATGAATATAGATTCTAAAAATATGACAAAAAAGGAACTGTCCATGAGTTGGATATGAAAGCCAAAACGTAGTCATTAAGTATTAACTGAATTGAGCATAATAAAGATTGGCAGGGAGTATTCATTTGCCACTGTATAATAACTCTGAGGAGTATGAAACTTTTACCCCATTACCAAAATCACAAACTATTTGAGTGCAGAGACTGAGTCTTTCCATTATTATCTATTACCATGTATAGCTCATAATAGTTGTTCAATGATTGTTCAATAAATGCATTAATAAAAACTAAAAAAAAAAAAAAACAAACCCATAAAATGTCTCAGTGACAAGAATAGAATCAAGAACAATGATGTATTAATGTTTGAGAAAATCTTTGGAAGCAGAAAGTATCACTTATGTATTTAAGGATGTTCTATGCCAACATTGTTAAAAATAGCATGGTTTACATCCTTGAAAATGTTCAGCAACTGGTACTTAGTGACGGTGGAGCTATTATTCCTCATTCATTCTTGGCACATACCCTATACCTGTGGAGCTATGAGAGAAAAATCAACAACATTGCACTTTAATTAGCAGCAGAATATAATTGTCCTAGGGAAACTCTGAATGTCGTACTTTCCCTGCATTTTGAAAAGTACCCATACCTGAACCAGAACAGCAAGTATTCTTCTGAGGCCCTTACACAATCCTTAGCTGATTAGTTGAGGCAGCTGTGCAGAGAAATCATTCTGCATCTGAATATGGATTTTTATGAGACTACATAGCTTTTGTAAATAAACCTGAAGAAATGCTACACCTGTGCTCTCAGAATGTTGTGAAAATTTTTAGGTGGCAGTTCATTTTAGATTAAAATGTATTATTGCAAAGTTGTTTGAGACAAATTGTTGCCTTGGCATTGCCCCATGTGTTTGAGAAGCATTAACTCTCAAGTGAAATGTTTAGCAAATCTTGAAAATGATAATGACAGGAAAGAAGCATCACAAAATTTCAGGGGCAGGATAGAAAAGTTATCTTGGGAAAAATATTCTTCAGTGCACAGAGTAAAAATGCAGCTTGAGTAGCATTAAGCAAGTTGATTGAAAGGGGGCTAAGCAGAGGTTCTGGGAAAAGTGCCCAGGTTCAGCAGTTAACTAGATTTAAACACCAACCATGATGGTATGTGTTGTTGCATATTTGAAGGGCCTAAAACATGCCTCGCACGTTAATCAAATGGTATTTTTCATCTCTCTACTGATCATATCCCACCGTGTTCCACAGTAGTAAGGTAATGTGATTTATTCGCTAGCATACTAGCAAGAGGCTGTTTCATTTTTTAAAAAATTGATTTCTGACAGTGTCTCTCATTTTAATTTTGAGATTTTTCACCTTTGTTTAACTCATTAATATTTGTATCTTATGGATTGATTATTATAAGCTAGATAGATTTAGAAGATAAATGCTATATTTCCTCTGTGAATATTTACAAACATATGCCCATAAGTGCTTTACAATATTCATGTTTGAATAAAAAAAAACAAATAAAAACCAAATTATGTATAGTGTGATTTCCATTTTTAACATTTTTTCCTCTAGGTTGTGAAACTCTGGGTAAGTTTTGTTTCTTTTTGTAGCTTTTTATTTCCTAATTTTTGCATTCAAGTTAGAGAAAAGTATTAGAAATATTTACCTGAGATAAGAGAGAATGTTTTGTGTTAAGAAGTTCAAAGGATTAGTTCACCAGAGTCCAAGGGATCTATATGACTCAATTTACTTCATAATGAAGAAAAATTATTGCCTAAATATTAGAAAGTATAAGATGGTGTGTTGAGCAAACGAAATGTTAATCATGAGAGTAAATTTAAACAAACATTAACAATGTAAACCAAGAATTACATTACATAATATATGGAATCAAATAAATTTAATTAAAATGGTGGAAGTATATAATGCTAGAAGGAATGATTGGAATTAAATAAATCTATGTTAAATGTCTATTGTTAGCCATAACTATACAAAATTCCACTCAGAAATCTTTTCAAACCCCTCAAAGTTGGATACCTCTACTAAGTGTTCCCATAAACTATATTACTCTCTGTTTTTTTTTCTAAGAGTATGCATTTATAACCATACCGATTATTTGACTAAAATCTGTTCTTAACACAGACTAGAAGTTCCATTAGGTATGGCTTTTTTTTTTTTTACCCTACTCCCTGGAATATCCCCAATACATGTACGACCTATGGCATGCTGAAACAGCATCAGAAATATTGTTGATTATGTACACAAATAAATAAATGAAGATAAATGTGTACTAAATTCAACAAAATAATCAAGTTACCTTAGTGGTTAGAGAAAGCTTCTCAAAAGAGGTAACCTTCCACTTCGTTTAAAATGAGCACAAAAAATTTCTGAGAAGAAAAAGATTAAGGACACCAGAGGCAGAAGAATCAGCACAGTCAAAAACCTATAAATGGGGCTGGCCCGGTGGCTACAGTGCGCCGCTTGGGAGTGTGGTGGTGCTCCCGCCGAGGGGTCGGATCCCACATACAGACCGGCTGCTCACTGGCTGAGCGAGGTGCGGGAGCAACACCGAGGGTTGCGNAAAAAAAAAACCTATAAATGAAAATTTTCATGTGTTATTATTGTTGAAGAGTAAAATGAAAAAAACAAAACTGGGGCTCAGAATGGCCCTGGTTTATTTATGACCAGCACACTGTCAGTTTCTATTGATATTCCATGTGAGCTTGGAAAAAAACAGAACAGGTTTTCCAATGTTAGTTGCAGTATCTATATGGGTTCATTAAACGAAGCTTATTAATTGTGTTTTTCAAATTTTCTGTAAAGGTATTACATTTCTTTGATTATTCAATCCTAAGCATGGTAGACTAAACATGACACAATATAATAACATATTTGCTGTTCTTGAATTGCAGTAATTTGTTTACTTTATGTAATTTGAAGCTATTTATAAGATGTCTTATATCTTCCTCCAAAATTAAACTTTTTATAAGATTAACAAAAAAGTGGTAGAGACATTTCTGAGATAGAATTAATATACTGCATTGTGGGATGGTGGGTGTCACAAGTGAGAGCAACAGAGGAAGAGTTAGGAATGATTCTGAGATTTCTAAGTCAGGCAGCAGCATATAGGCATTGTGCTGTTGTCATTAGCCAAAATAAGAAAGCAGATCAAAGAACATACATAGGCAGAGGGACAGAAAATGAATTGGGTTTAGAACATTCTGAGTTACAGATGTCTAGATATCCAGGTAGAGATGGCCGGCTCTGGAAATTGGTATGTATCAGTGGTATGCTGTAATGAAGCAAAAAAAATTTGTCTAGGTTGTGTGTATATCTATCTCCAACAACTAGCAGAATGCTGATGTATACTGAACATGGGCTCAATGATTTTGTTGTGAAAAATAACGTGTATTTTGTAGAAAATCCTATCTGTAGCTTCATGATTAACTTGCAATAAGAATATAATAAATAAATTCTATCCAGAAAAAAAATATTAAACTTTTTTTATGGTTATACAATGACTCTCTGTCTCTAGAAATGCTTTTTGTCTTCACATCTATTTCATTAAATATTAATATCATGGCATCACCTTTCTACTGGCTAGTTTTATCAGGTACATCTATTTTATCCTTTTTTTTTTTTGCTTTTATCATATATTTAGTGATTACCTCTTTTAAAGACCAAACAGAGGTTCTTTTTTGTTGTTGTTAATTCAGTTTGGCAATTTTTTGTATTTTAACTGGAGAGTTTATTTCAGTAATATTTATTTTGATTACTTTAATATACAAATTTATTTTTACAGGCTTACTTTGCACTTTCTATTTGTATAGCTTTTGCTTTCTAATTATTTTCTTTTTATCACTTTTTGATTTATTCTAATTCTTTTATCTTTTTACATTTTCCCATTATTATTATTTTTATTATTATTGTGCATTATTTATACAGGTTTTTTTATATCTTTTAGTTTATTATTTTACAGTCTTATCATGGATTTTTTTAAAAAATGTATAAAGTTAATTAACAGTTTTATCTCCTCTTAAACAATACAAGCATTTAGAATGATTTAAATCCAATTCTCCTTCAGAGAACAGTACCTCCATTCTTTTTGTTATTTTTTGAATTTATTTTTTTATTTTTATTTTTTGTCTTTTTTCGTGACCGGTAACGGGATCGCAACCCTCGGTGTCGCGACCGCACCGCGCTCAACCAGTGAGCGGACTGGTCTCTATATGGGATTCAAACCCTCGGCGGGAGTGCCGCCCTCTACTGAGTGCGCCACCTGGCCAGCCCCATTCTTTTTGTTAAATAAATTTAATTTCGCATATTAGGCAGTATAACTGTTGGCTTATTTGGCTAATATCTATTTAAATTTGCTTATATGATTACTACTTTCTTTACTTATTATTCCTTTTGCGCTTTCTATTACATATTTGGAAATAATTTTCTTACTTTATTGAGTACAATTTTAAACATCTGTTTATGGTAGACAGAATCCTAACATGACTCCCAATGACCCTCTCCTTTTCATAATCCCCTTGTCTTTGAATGTGTCTAAAACTTGTGAGTATGAGATATATTTCTCAGGCTTGTGTCATGTTATATGTCAGATAACTTTAGGAAAGGGAGATTACGAGATTATCCAGTGGGCCTGACATAATCATCTGAGCCCCTTAAAAGCAGAGAGTTCTTTAGATGGTTGCAGAGGGGAACTCAGAGAGAATCAAAATGTGAGAGGGATCTGATGTGAGAGAGGTTCTCAACTGGTGGTTTTTAGCTTGTGGAGGCCACAGAACAGGATCATGAGGGGAGCTTCTAGGAGTGGAAAGCAGCTCCTTACCCACAGAAGACGAAGGCTTCAGTGCTATCTATAACAGCAAGGACTGAATTCTGCTAATAACAGAATGAGCCTGGATGTGCATTCTTCCACTGAGTCTGTCCCTGCTGACACCTTGATTTCAGCCTGATGAGACTCTAGGCAAAGAACCCCATCAAGCCTGTGTGTTCTCTGACCTGCCATATTAGGAGACAACAACTGTG
>NW_007738789.1:19309-20994 GCF_000696425.1 Galeopterus variegatus
ACACCTTGATTTCAGCCTGATGAGACTCTAGGCAAAGAACCCCATCAAGCCTGTGTGTTCTCTGACCTGCCATATTAGGAGACAACAACTGTGGATTGTTTTAAACTCCTATGTTGTAGTAACTTGTCACTAATCAACAGAAAACTAACATTTTTAGTGAACTTCTATTAATGTTAGATTCTCTTAGTTCTTCCATACTTATTTTTAGATCTTTATTTTCTTCAAACCTTTGAAGATATTTATTTATTTATTTATTTATTTATTTTTTTGCCTTCTGTTTTAAGAGGTCAATTTGGACTTTATTTTAGTTTCTTTATAAATAATATTTTTTTCTTAGCTATTTTAATAGTCTTTTTATGCGTGTCTTATTTCTTTTGTGCTGCTATAACTCAGTACCACAGACTGAATAATTTATAAATAACAGAAATGTATTTCTCACAGTTCTAGAGGCTCAGAAGTCCAAGATTAAAGTGCCAGCATTTGGTGTCTGATAAGGGACTTCTTGCTGTGTCCTCAGGAAGGAAGGAACACTATGTCCTCACATGGTAGAAGAGCAAAAAAGCAAGCTGGCCAAATGCTGTGTGAAACCTCTTTTATAAGGGCCTTACTCCCATTAACAAAAAGGGAACCCTCATGTCTTATCAGCTTTTAAAGGCCCACCTCTCAAAACTACCACACTGTCAACACCTGAATTTTGAAAGGGACAAATTCAAACCATAGCAATTTGATTGTACAGCAATGTGTCCAGTTGTGGATTTCTTTCTTTTTTTTCTCTCTTTCTTCTTTTCTTCCTTCCTTATTTCCTTTCTTCTCCCCACCCCTCTCTCTCTCTCTCTCTCTTCTTTTTTTATTAATTTCTTTCTTCCTTTATTTCTTGGACATTTTTACATTTTAGCTTGAGGAATTCTCTGTCACATTACTAAAGAAAGTGAACATCACTATCTCTAAANATTGTTCATGATGCAGCCAAAATAAATGAAGAAGATCGGTAGGTACTGGTAAGTGTTCATAGGAAGCTCCATCTTTTCTGCTACATACCTCTATATAATCTGTGCCTTTAAAGTTACTATGGTCTCTTAGAAAGTCTCTTACTTTCTTGCCAGATCAGTTTTCTATATTACCAGATATATAAGTGGAAAAGATCTGGTATTTCATTCAGTTTCTTAAGAAGGTGATGGATCTGCCCTTCACATCTCGGGCACGAGGAGTGACAATCAGCTTTGTATCTCATGAATATCCCTAACCAATATTAAAAAAAAAATAAAAAGGTGATGCAAAAGCAATGAAGAGTGTGAAAACAAGGAATAACATAATCACATTTGCCTTTTTTTAAGTTACAGTATCAGTAGTGTGGAAAGTAAATTGTAGGATGTAATGAACTTGGACAGGGGGTGAAAACCTCATTTAGAGAAATTACAGTATAAATGGAAAAGAAAGGAAGATTCAGATAAATTCAGTTAAATTGCAGGATATGAAATCAACATACAAAATCAGTATCATTTCTATATGCCAATAGTAAACTATCTAAAAAATAACTCAAGTAAACAATTGCATTTACAATAGATACAAAAGATAATGAGATACTTAAGAATAAATTTATACAAGGAGGTGAAAGATCTCTACACTGAATACTACAAAACATTGGTGAAAAATTTTAAGAGGACACAAATAAATGGAAAGATAGG
>NW_007738789.1:21982-24502 GCF_000696425.1 Galeopterus variegatus
ACACTGAATACTACAAAACATTGGTGAAAAATTTTAAGAGGACACAAATAAATGGAAAGATATCTCATGCAATGGATAGGAAGAATTAACATAGTTCAAATGTCTGTACTGCCCAAAGTGATCTAAAGATTCAATGCAATCTGTATAAAGATGCCAATGTCATCCTTCACAGAAATAGAAAAAATAATCCTAAAATTTGTGTGGAACCACAAAGAGCTTTAAGAGCCAAAGCAATCTTAAGAAAAAAAGAACAAAATGAAACATCACAAAACTGGAGACATTGAACTGCCTGACTTCAAAAAATACTACAAAGCAATAGTAACCAAAATAGCATACTACTGGCATAAAAACTGACACATAGAGCAATGGAACGGAATAGAAAGCTCATAAATAAATCTGCACATCTAGACCCAACTGATTTTTGACAAAAGAGCTAAGAATACACACTGAGGAAAGGTTAGTCTCTGCAATAAATGGTGCTGAAAAAATTGGATATTTGCATATAGAAGAACGAAATTGAACCCATATATTTCACCATATACAAAAATAAACTCAAAATGGGTTAAATACTTAAATTTAAAACTCTAAACTATGAGCTACTAGAAGAAAACACAGGGGAAATGCTTCATGACATCAGACTGGGCAAGGATTTTTTGGATAAGACCTCAAAAGCACAGGCAACAAAAGCAAAAATAGACAAATGGAATTGCACCAAACTAAAAAGCTTCTGCACAGCAAAGGAAACAATCAACAGAATGTAGAGACAATCTATAGAATGGGAGAAAATATTTGCAAACTCTACATCTGACAAAGGGTTAATATTCGTAATATATAAGGAAATCAAACAACAGAACAGCAAGAAGAAAATAAATACAATTTAAAAATGTGTTAAAGGCATTAGTAGACATTTCTCAAAAGAAGGTATACGAATGGCCAACAGTATATGAGAAGTGCTCCACATCACTAATTACAAGGGAAATGCAAACCTAAACCATGAGACACCTCACTCCAGTCAGAATAGCTATAATTAAAAAGACAAAGGTAACAAGTGTTGGTGAGGATGTGGAGAAAGGGAATCCTTATACACTGTCAGTGGGAATGCACATTTGTACAACCATTATAGAAAAAAGCATGCAGGTTCCTCAGAAAACTAAAAATAGAACTACCATATGATCCAGCAATTGCACTACTGGGTGTTAATTCAAAGGAAATCAGTATCTCGAAGAGATTATCTGCACTCCCATGTTTATTGCAGCACTATTCACATTATCCAAGATATGGAATCAACCCGAGTGTCCATCAACAGATGAATGGATAAAGAAGATGTGGCACACATACATAATGGAATACTATTCAACCGTAAAAGAGAATCTTTTATGATCTCATGCATATGTAGAATCTAAAATCAACCACCTTGTATATCGACAAAATAAAATTAAAAATAAAATAAAATAAATAAATAAATAAATAAATAAAAATAAAAAAGTGGATCCCATAGAAGTAGTGAATAGAAGAGAGGTTACAAGAAATTGGGATGACGGCGGGAAGAAGGGATGGGGAAAGCTTTGTTCATGAGTCCAAAGTTACAATTAGAAATGAAGAATAAGTTCTGGTGCTCTATTGAATAGGAGAGTGACTATAGTCAACAACAAGATCTCAAAATAGCTAAAAGAAAGGATTTTGAATGTGGCCACCGCAAAGAAATAATAAATGTTTGAGGTGATGGATATGCTAATTATCCTGATGTTATCATTACACAATGTATACATGTACCAACATCACATTGGACCCCATAAATATATAACGTAACAATTGTTACTTGTCAAAATAAATAAATATAATATAAAAGAAAGGAAGATGCAATAGAATCTTGAGTGGTAACCTCCAAAGGAAATTCCTAAATTTTACTTGTGAATTGTAAATTGTTGGATTAATAGGGTGAGAAAAAGAAATGGGCTTAGATTTTAACTGTTTCTTACATGTATTAATGTTTTGACGGAGTTGTCACTAATCCAGAAAGGAATCAGAGAAGGGGATACGTTGGGGCATGGGGCTTGCCTCCAAATAACTATTTTAGTATGAGTTTTTGAGATTGATTAATTGGAGTCAGAGATGTTCCACCAGATATTTGGAGTTACTGAGTTGGAGATCAGAGGAGAGATAACACCTGGGGAATTTTTTCTTTTTTTAAAGAAACATCAACAAAACATGAAAGTTTAACTAGAGGATCTTGCCCAGGGAAGGCTTATAGTAAACAAGGAAAGGGACCAACAAGATATTAAGAGTCAGGACAGTTAATTGTTATATTACAGAAGAGGAATTTGACCACAAGAGCCCTAGAGGAAATTAGAACATTTCATAATAGGTTTATTTCAGCATTTCAGTTCTGCCTGTCTCTCCTTTCTAATTGTCATTTATAATGGAAAATAGACTTTTTTATTTCACCTATATTTTCATGCCATTAAAAATTCTCTAAAGTTAGTTTCAAAATGTCACTGCACTTTCCAATATGATGGTGAC
>NW_007738789.1:25992-27166 GCF_000696425.1 Galeopterus variegatus
ACAAACAATGTGCAGAACAGATGCCTGTTCTTATAAATGTTGTTTTATTTTTTATTGAAAAATATTGATTCTTCATAAATGGGGTACATAGTTATATTTCAAGACAGGTATACAATGCGTCAATCTATTCATCATTGCAAAACTTAATCATTTCTTTCTAGCCTTTTCATCATTACAAAAACTTAATCATTTCTTTTTGATGTGCATATTTGATCTCCTTTCTTCTAGTCATTTGATTACATGCAGTAAAACATTACTGATTATAGATTTCTGCGTTGACCCATAGGGCTTATTTTTCCTATCTCACTGTACTTTCATGTCCATTAATAAGCCTTTCACTGTCCCTCCTCCCCCATCTCTTTCCTGCCTCAGGTAAGCCCAGTTCTCTCCTTTTAAACTAATAACAATGCAAGTACAAGTAAATGTCTTTTATAAAACCCATCTTTTATCACCACCCTTCTTTTTTTTTTGGTATTCGGTATGATTTGGGGGCATGTTTTACATTTTTCCTGGAGTTTGTCAGTATTAATTCCTATTTTTTTACTGTTTTATTTTGAATTTCTCCANTAAACTTTATAAAATAATGATAAAATCATAGATGGTGGTGATAATTCAGGTAGAAATATCAATGGTTTTACTCATTACTGCCTGTGAATTCAAATAACTTATGTTCTTATGGTATAACTTATTTACAGTATTGCCTGGAGGATACTCTGGGGCCAAAGAGTAAAGTTGCCTTCTGCTGAAATCTCTGAGTCTTCCCTGTTTCTACCTTTTCTGAAGCTTTAAATATTCACATATTTTTATAGAACTTCTCTACTTTCCACTTTTAATTGAAGAACTTTTATAGGAATGAACAACAGCTTCTTTCAAGAGGAAGAATGTTCTACTCAGTACAAACAATGTGCAGAACAGATGCCTGTTCTTATAAATGTTGTTTTATTTTTTATTGAAAAATATTGATTCTTCATAAATGGGGTACATAGTTATATTTCAAGACAGGTATACAATGCGTCAATCTATTCATCATTGCAAAACTTAATCATTTCTTTCTAGCCTTTTCATCATTACAAAAACTTAATCATTTCTTTTTGATGTGCATATTTGATCTCCTTTCTTCTAGTCATTTGATTACATGCAGTAAAACATTACTGATTATAGATTTCTGCGTTGA
>NW_007738789.1:27635-39226 GCF_000696425.1 Galeopterus variegatus
ACAAGTAAATGTCTTTTATAAAACCCATCTTTTATCACCACCCTTCTTTTTTTTTTTTGGTATTCGGTATGATTTGGGGGCATGTTTTACATTTTTCCTGGAGTTTGTCAGTATTAATTCCTATTTTTTTACTGTTTTATTTTGAATTTCTCCAGTAAGAGATCCTCAAGACTAGGATGAGAGTACAAACTGTATACTTGATTACAAGAAACACACACAGAGATATGGGCACATGAGAAACAATCAGCAAGGAAGTCAGCAAAGGGCAATTATTAAGCTAGCTACCACTAGAGAAACGAAAGTCAATCTTTTTTTAAAACTCTGGAGACAGTGAAGAACATGCCCTGGAGTTATCCCAAATTAAGAGCAAGGAGTTTGTGTGTTTCTGACAATTCTCCTTTTGACATTAGTTGAGGGCTGCTTCAAAGATTCCCGCACTTCCAGATTACCTTCTCTGGCTTTGTGTGCTTCTACAATAACAACAAAGTTCTCTCTTAAAATACTCAGAAAGTATCAGGTATTATAAGTAAACATAATGAATGGGTAGTGGTGAATGATGCAATGACACAGGCAAGATACTCTGAGCATCTCCTACATTTGCAAATAATATGCATCTTTTTTGTTAAACAGTCTCTTGTTTGAAATTATATGATTCAAAAATATCAATACAGGCTTACTGTAATGAGGAAAATAAGTCAATTCTCTCTTAAAATACTCAGAAAGTATCAGGTATTTTAAGTAAACATAATGAATGGGTAGTGGTGAATGATGCAATGACACAGGCAAGATACTCTGATCATCTCCTACATTTGCAAATAATATGCATCTTTTTTGTTAAACAGTCTCTCGTTTGAAATTATATGATTCAAAAATATCAATACAGGCTTACTGTAATGAGGAAAATAAGTCATCCCTTTATAAATAGACATAGACAAGTTGTCCTCTTCACATGATATGTTTCGTGACAAGTGTAGTCACTATGGTATATTAACTGTGCATAGGTACAATCTTCCGGGCTAGCTCTTCGGTCTAGAAATCACTATGTTAATGATAGATATGCACTGTGATCAATGACCAATCATGTCACTTCTTTCAATGTCTGTCAGTTACTGTGAACTGTGCACCTTTCATTCAGTTCTCACACAGACAGCAAACGATTTAGTTGTGCTGCCTCCTGGTACCCAGTGATAAACCCGTATGTCACTTTACAAATATGGGTGGTAGAAACAAGGAATTGGCCAACAAAGATGCAAGTTCAGCAAAGAAACAAAAAGTGATAACACCAAAAAAATGGAATTGAACATAAATGGAGTTAATACAATAAACGGGAGACTGTGAGAATACTGACAATGCTGTCATCTTTGAGAGATGCTGGATGCATCACTAGGGGAAGCTAGTAAGGACATAGATGATAAAATGCTTGCGTGGAAAAGGCTGTAGATGTTACAGAGGAAGTGATGTCAGTAGAAAACTTCACACTAAAATAATTCTTGGAGATATCACATGATATTCAAAGCACAACGAATAAAATATTGGAAGCTGATTCAAAGTTACAAAGGATAGCACAATTCACCAAGGCATAGAAAAGATGCTCACTTCTTATCACAAGTTAAACATTGAGAAAAAGGCAAGCACTCTTTATTCCTAAAAAATTGTTACAAAAAAAGAGTCAATTTATCAGTTTCTAATGTTTTGAATTAAATTATATACTTTAGTTTGCACAGTAATTTTTATGTTCCCACACTAGTATACAGTGATGTACAGTACTGCCTAAATATGCAGGTATTGCTATGTATTTGTTTTTATGTCTTTATGTATGCATATACGTATGCATGTATGAATGCATGTAAGAACAAATCTAATTATTTCTCATCTAAATGATTTTCAAAGTCAAATTCGTCTTGTAACCAATTTTAAATGGCCTGGTGTGTTTTGTTGCACACATGTTTTTGTGTTCATCTAAATATATGCAAATATATATTCAGATATATTCGAGTTGATCTTATTCACTTTTTACTGATTAAATCATAGTACTAAATAATATAAACAATAAAATCTAAGTTGCATTTTCATCATTTAACAGAATATTATAAACATCTGTATCTTCTACAACTTTCTTTATGTTTAGCTATATAGCAAATACACCCACTCACCTACACTGAGTGGTTTTGTCATGGTTAGTATTACAAGATGGAATCATATACACACTTTTATATATCTTAAATTTCTGTAAAACAATGATTCATGGAAACTACAAGTCTCTCTAAGGCTACTGGGCTAAGACACCACCAAAAAGAAGTTATCCAGAAAAAAGAAATACGAGCACATTTTATTAACCTTTTCTAGTACATGCCTATAATAATAAAGGTGTGTTGGCTACACAATTTCCTCTGAGCATAGCTTTTACTATGCTTGACAGATTTTGGCATAAAGCTTTCTTTTCCCATTACTTTTCCAGTAGTTTGAAATTTTTAATTTTTGATTTCCTCTTTGATGGAAGAATTGTACAAAACCAAGATTATAATCAGAGAATGCTGTCTGAACATGTATTCTTAGTGAATATCTTCTCCTAATATCTAATTTGAACAATTTTTATAAATTTTCCATATGCTTGCTAAGGACTGTTTACTCTTTAGTACAGGGAGATGTAAAGTTGTTTACATACAGGTACAGATACAGTTATAAATGCATAATTAATATGCTAATTATATTATTAAGTTTAATTCATCAAAGGTAAATTGACATTTCCACAGTGATTTTTTTAATCAAAAATTCTTTGTATTTCTGACATATTTTGCTTTATATTTCCCTAGTACATTGTTTGGTGTATTCAGTTTTAAGATTTTTGTAGTATTTTCATGTCCCACTGAACAAAAACAAATGTACCTATTGCACCTTCTACATCTACAACATTTTCAAAACATATGCTTTATTTTGCAATTATTTGTTAAACCTCAGCCGCATCTTGAGTACAACTTAGAAGGTCTCTTCCCCTGATAGTGTCTTTAAATTTTTGTGGGGGAGTGGGTAATTGCCAATCAAATTGTGGACTTGGCATATATTTGGTGCTCTAAAATATTGTTGGTTGTTTTAAGATTAAGAAAAGCATATAAATACATTGTTATAATCTTTTTGTAAAAGTACTAGAGGAGCTAGTGAATTCAAAATATGCCTAATGTACATTTAAACATTTTTTTACCAGTATTTTCTAATAATTTATTTTTTCTTTAATTCTTCTTTCTGAATAATTTTATTAATATTTTCTGTATTTTTTATTTTTAGATTTTCCTAACTATAGCCAGAGAATATATTTTAAACTTAAGGATCTCTATGCCAAATATTAGATTAGTAATCTTTCCTTCAACAGTTTGTGAAAAAATGTGAAACCTTCAATTCCTTGTTATTCATTCCTCAGTGGGTCTGCTTCTCAAGGACACAGCCCCCATCTTAACCAGGATATTAGGGCAAAGAAAGATGTAATCTTTATCTATCCATCTGTCTATTATCTATCCTTCTATTTTATTTATTCTTTTCAGATCAGAAATATTTGGTCATCTTTTATTTTGGTAGATTGCTAATTTGCTCATATTTTAAAATTATTTTCAAACCTAGGAGATAAGGAACTATTTATCCTAACACATTTGATGCCCTGCAGGGTCAGTGACACAGCTAGAAAGTCCACTGCAGAAATTATAATTACATTGCAGAAATGTAATTAAAACAGTTACATTCCAAATTATTTCTTTCTTTACAAACGTTTAAATTATATTGTTAAGCAAGTACCAAAATAATTTTTCTCCCTGGTGGTCGGAGCAAAGGCTCTTTTTGATGGGTAGAAGGGGTATAAAAATAATCTTAGTTGACACTTTCATAAAATTTTTATTCACTATACTTTACTAAGTTTGCTTTTATAACTTTCACTAAGAGGGTTTTACAAGGCATTTGGTACTGGCAAATGCTTGCTAATTCCACAACATCTATGGAAGTACAAAATAACACTTCCAACCTTTAAGAACAAACACTTCGGTAAATACCACAGATGCCAAATTTCTCTAGCAGGTGCTAAATTGCTACTGGTGTATCACCTTGGGATATGATGAAGAGAAATAGAACACTGTGTATTTTCCCAGTATTCCACAATTACTGGAACACCTGTGCTAAACAATGTGGTGTTAATGTGCCATAAACATCCTTGAAATGCTCAAAGGACCTTGTATTTTCACATTTCAACTTTCTTGGTAGGGCCTTAAGTTAATGAGGGTATTGGAAGTGTTTCACCTATTCTTGACACTGCCACATAGTGACATATCATGCCATGCCAGTGGAAGCTGACATTCTTACTCTGTCCAATTTTTATTTCTTTCTTCCCTTCTCTCATTCACTTTAATATTTCCTCCTACTCATTCTTATCTCTTTGTGCTTTGCTACAGGAATGTTTATGTCTTGCTTTCCTTCAGGTGAATGGTGTTCATCCCTTTTCTTTTACATAAAAGACCTGTGTCATTGTCAGCGATATTGATGCTGAAGCTCAGCACCTCTGTTTTTTTTTTTTTTTGTTTTTTTCCGTGTCCGGCAAAAAATCGCAACCCTTATCTCTTTGTGCTTTGCTACAGGAATGTTTATGTCTTGCTTTCCTTCAGGTGAATGGTGTTCATCCCTTTTCTTTTACATAAAAGACCTGTGTCATTGTCAGCGATATTGATGCTGAAGCTCAGCACCTCTGTTTTTTTTTTTTTTTGTCTTTTTCCGTGTCCGGCAACAGATCGCAACCCTCAGTGTCGCCCCCGTACCGGACCGGGACCGGCAACGGAATCGCAACCCTCGGTGTTGCTCCCGCGCCTCGCTCAGCCAGTGAGCGGGAACTGGTCTGTATGTGGGATCCAAACCCTCGGCGGGAGCGCCACCGCGCTTCCCAAGCGGCGCACTATAGCAGTGCGCCACTGGGCCAGCCCATCAGCACCTCTGTTTTTGAGCAAATCACTTTGGCATATGTAAACTGTGAGAGGCAACATGGAGGCTTTAGAGACAACAATAATATGTCAAATGGAAATGCCTGCAAACATACCTGTGGTAGCTGTGAACCTGGCAACTGTTTTAGTATGTGAATCTATTTTTACCAAATTTAAACATTAGAAAACAAATAGCCCTATATGTTTGTGTATGCACGTGTATGTATCAGTGTTTATGATACCAACCCCCATAGTTATTGTGAATTAAGCTTCTGCTGTTTCTGTTACAGACTATTTTTACAAACATTATTGTGATACAATTCACATATCATACAATTCGACATTTGAAACTGTATAATATAGTGTTTTTAGTATATTCACAGAGTTGTGTGACAATTAGCATAGTCTAATTATAGAGCATGTTTGTCCCCTGAAAAGAAAATTTCTGTACCCAATTGCAGTCTTTCCCCATTCCCCCAAAGCCTACCCACTTCAGCCCTAGGCAAAAACTAATCTATTATGTCTCTATAGATATTTTTTCCCTATAATTATTTTAAAGATAATTTCTTTATTTTTCAGAAATTTTACTTTTATGCACCCAAGTATGGATTTCTTTTTTTTTTTCTCCCTCCCCATGTAGTTCATAGAACTTTTTCAACGTTGGCTTCAGACTTTTGTCATTTTGTTAAAGCTGTCTTCAATTATTGCATCTGCTCCACTTGCTTTCTCTCTCCTTTAGGTTACATATGTCTTGCCACCAGGGTGTGTACCTTTGCATAGACCATCTTATAGGAAGAGGTCCCTAGAGTATATCTCCTATAGATCTGGTAACTGTATTTTAAATTTCATAATTTCAGGGTTGAGATTTGTCTTATTTCTAATGTTGTATGACTACCAAAATTAGGAGCACTTGTGGGAAAAGCAAGAACAGTTCTGAGAAACTGTATGTTTTATGTATGCCAGAGTCCAAACTATTTTTATAGATTTAGTTTGAGGATCTTTCACGGAGTTTACAGCTTTCTCTGAAATGAGCACAAGGGGATCTCAACAAATCAAAGGTATATCAAGCTTTCACCTCTACAACAGTATACGTTGCTTGTTTGTTTATTTTGTTTTTGAGATACTGTTTGGAAAGCAAGAAGTCCTGTCTCTTCATAAAAACGTAAACATGCAGAGAGGCACGAACTGATTTTTCACAATAGCTTCCAGTGCCCTTGAATCTGAAGTATGTCTTAGAGCTAGGTTCAGAAGTCACCATCAGGGCTTGTCCAGAAGATGATGATTTTTCAGAAATGATGACACAGAGTACAGGCAAGACGAAGATTTGATGATCCCTGAATCTACAGTGTTCCTTAAACCCTAATAAATAACCCAGGTACAAAAAGAGAATTAACACATGTTCTCATTCATCAGTAGGAGCTAAACAAACAAACAAACAAACAAGAAGAAGAAGCAGTTGAACTTTCACAAAGAGAGAACAGAACTGTGGTTCACAGAAGCGGGAAAGGGGAAGTGAGAAGTTGGTTAATTGACACAGAACAGCTAGATAAGAAAAATAACTTCTACTGGTGTACAGTCAAGCTAGGCATCCATAATTAACAATAATTTACTGCATGTTAACAAATGTCTAGAAGAGAGGAGGTCGAATGTCCTCATCGCAAAGAAATGATTAAGTTTGGTGATGATGAATATGCTAATTACCCTGATTTGATCATTGCACATTGTATACATGTATTAAAAGTGAAATTCGACTCTGTATCCCACAAATATGTATTATCAATATGTTTCAATAAAAAACTCTAACAATTTTAAATCCCTCAAATATCATCCTAAATCTGAAGGTGTGGAAAAAATAACTCCCGATCTGTGGAAGAAAGGAGAAGCAAATGTTTTTGTATTATTTGAAAACACCTTACTATTAAACTGCAGTACGTAAAACTCGTACTGTTTGGAATTTACTGTTTGGAATGAATAATGCTAAAATAAGAAGTTTATTGTTAAAAAAGAAAATTTTTTCTTTATATACTCATGAAAATGTAAAATGGCATAAAATGTTCATGAGCGTTTAATGGAATTTTGTTTGAATATGGTATTTATTGATGTTTGCTTGAAGGCAAGCAGTATCCTCTCTAGAAAATGAGTAATAAAGTCAATGATATCTCCAGATTAAAACATTACATAAATGAAGCAACTTAGAGTCCATATCCCTAACCCATTCATTCACTCAACAAGTGTTTATAGCAAGACCTCATGACTCACATTTTAACAGCTAATCTATTACACCAAATTATTGCTTTTTGGGGTCTGCTTTAAGCAATGAAATGCCAGGACAGGCCATGTAAAGGGCTACAAGAAAACAAGGAAATGACTATAGCTGAGTTGTTGAAGCAGAACTGACAGGACTATCTTGTATTTTATTATCATAATGCTGCTTTTCTATCTGAAGAAATATACATTTCCTGAATGAACTTTAATGACTTAATCATATTAGAGAATGACATGAGTCAAAACAACCACCTTGGAAAGTTAAACATATTCAACTAAAAAGATAATGAAGTGGAAAGAAGTGGAGGATTGCATTCTAGTCTGGGAAGTATGCCCAAGTTTTCAATAAATGAATAATGGAAATGTTTGCATAATAATAATCAATCCTTCCAATAATGAGTTTGCCGTCAGTATGTAATCCTGTTGAGTAATTAAATTCCAGTTGCTAATTCAGGCATATGCTTTGAGTTATCAGCATGGCCAGGGACCTCTCCCAGGTGCCTGCCTTGAGCCACTGGTCTGGGTCAGGTGAGAAGAGTTTTTACACTAATTGCTACATTTTCCTTCTGTAGAGGCTTTGCTCTTTATATCAAGTTATTAACCAGTGCCTGCTATGAGAAGGCAGAAACGAATGGGCCAGATAGAATCTGTTAGTCTGCCCATGAATGCTGTGCTGCCAGTTTACAGATCCCTGCCCAAATCTGAGTCTTAGTCCTGTGCCATGTCTCTGGATAAAATAAATATTTTCCTCTTACCATCTTCCTGTTCCCTCTATCATGATCTCCCCAAACTTTAAAGAATTTAGTGTTCTTCCCTTCTTTCCTCCTACTATGTCTCTCTCTCTCACACATGCACCATTTTTCCTCTCTTTTTGTAACTTATCACATGCTTTCAGATTCTCACTCTAGAATTTCTATGGAATAATCTAGTCAATATATGTTTCTAGACAAAATGGGTCCCGCCCAAAGAGGAATGCTGATAGAAGCTATCAAGGGTTAAAATCTATCTGTATACACCTTAGGTATAAACATATAAAAGCATAATAGTTAACAGCATAGGCTTACATGTCAGATTGGGCTCAAATTACTGTCCTGAAACTTACTAGATGGATGATTTGAAAAAGTTTATTTCAATGATCCTCTTTCATTAAATGCATTATTGGAAAAATTGTACCATAAATCTTGCATAATAGTTATGAGAACTACAAGTGATAATTCAGGAGAGTGTTGAGCACAGTGCTTGGAACAAAGTGAATACTCAAGTATCTAAGAATTTATTTAATTATCTCCAAATGTTTATGTACAATGTGAACATGAGAATTCTTCACTGGAAAGGTTGTCAAGTTTTATTTGGTATTCTTTTTTAGCAGTAGATTGTTGAGGATATTTAAAATTTGAAATCATCATTAAAATATAATAGTTAATTTCACCACATGAACATGAAAATACATTTTATTTTTGTAATTTTAAATTAGTTCTTTTCATATTTCACAATTCACGGTGCTTGACCACATGCATGTTATACTGTTTTATGATCTTCCATACTTTATGAGTGTTATTCCTTTATTTTTTATATTTTTAAGCACATATATAAAAGCTTTGAAATATTGCTCTATTATTTTAAATACTTATGTAAAAATCTATGCATCTATTGACTTTGGTGCATGTCATTCACATTATGAAATCTTCTCTCATATTTTATAACTTTTCTTTTAATGCTCAGCTTACCTGAGAATTTATTTTTTCTTCTCTTCTCATTCCCATCTTAGGTCCCTCAGAGTATACAACTCAGCCCAGTTATTATATTAATAGCTTAGAGCTTCAGGCTTTCGGATAATCTCTAATTCCTGAGACTGAGGGAAGCATAAACTGGATTTTGGGCAAACAGGATATCCTTACTGCTTCCCTTTTCCATCTTTAAGTAGCTTGTATCTGGCTACACATTGGACAGGTTGGTGGGAGCAGTGAAGTGACTTGGTTTGACACACAATCAAAAGGGGCACTCTGGTGGCTGTTTTGAGAAAAGACTGTAATGGAAGGGGGAGATCACCTGGGGGACTGCTGCAGTCAACCAGGCAAGAGACAACACCACTAGCTTGCTACTTACTAGGAAAGAAAGAAAAAAAAAAGGCTGTTGCAGATTCCTTACTACTTGTAGGATATGCTAGATCTTCTTTTCTTATGGCTCTTAAGTTCTTGTTTCCATTTCCTGTTCCTAATTTTGGCATCCCGATTTCGGCTTCTAGGTCTTCAGCCCACAGGCTTTGTTCTGGTTTTCTCTTCTGGCCCTCAACATTATTATTTTAATCATGTTTGTGCATTTTATATAAAAATACAAAATACACTTTTTTTTATGGGGACAGCTTCACATTTTTTTACCCCACTAAAATACAGTCAAATCTTAGAGCCCTGTCATCAGAGTTTCCCTTCTTGCAGAATTTGGTGTGCACATTTGTGGCACCATGGCAAATATCTAATGTCTGGAATCCTGTTGATATCACCAACTGTAGTGCTCTTACTCCTGTTCATGATGCCAATTGTCTAGCTACATGAACACACTAGTTGTCGGGCTCTTTTACCTGCCGGTAATCCTGTACTGACTGGGCCAATTGTTGAGCTAGGGCTGGGTCTGGAGCTCACAGACCCCTCAATCCCATTCATAGACTGGGTCACAAACTCTTCATATGCCAGGTTGGGTCACCAGACCCCTTCAGGCAGGTCTATGAGCTTGGCAACTAGTCAAAAGGTCCTTGTAGTCATAGCTTGGAAAGCATGGCTGCATAGGGTGGATGCCCAAGGCAGATGCCCACCCGCCTGCTTCACTAAAACTCTTCTCTCTCTTTCTCCTCTCTCTCTCTCTGAAGAACACAAGAATAGCAACAAAACTAAAAAGATACATTGGCACGCATGTGCACTAACTCCACACACAGCACACACACTTTGGATGTGCTAAAGCCACACCCAACCAGACCCAAGGCAAGGGCCCTGACCAAACTATTCTATTTTCAAAACAATATCACACTGAGATTTACTTGAGGATGTTTGTGATGGTTTATAAAATATTAAGGGGTACTTTAAAATAAAAATTATGTGCAAATAATAAATAAAAAGAAGCTAATAACATTTTAAAATATATTTTCAAAATCTTTATTACTTTAATGATAAAATTAAGTCTCTATCATATAGATAAGTTAAATTATCATATTGAATAGAAAAAGCTACATTGGCTACAACTACCTGAGTCTTCTTAGGAAAAAAGAAAAAAAAAACCCCAAAAATCTCTTATTCTTATATGTTTTGCACTTATACATCTGTAAAGTGGAATTTCATTTGTTTAATCTTTTTTCTAGAGAAATATTAGTATCCCATAGGGTGCTTATGAAAATGCTTTCACATACTTGTATGCATTAAAAATGAATGCAATATTTATAATAACTTGCAGTCTTTAAAAATGTTTGTTATTCAAGGATATGGCAAGGTATACATTGCATTCCTCTTCTGAAACAATTATCAGGATAATCAGGCTTTTTTCAACTATTTTTCCTAACTGATACATTCTCAAGTGTCAGTGACATAAATATAATATTCACTGATTTGACATGTATTTCTACTCTTGGAATACGTAAACCAATGTATTTTCAGAGTTTTACATAAATGTACTGAGTTATGTTTTAGGCTAATGTAACCTTTCTTGGACGAGGTTAATATACAGTTTAATTGTAATGTGTAGGAAGAAATTGGGTGTACTTATTAGAGTTTTTTAAAATGATGTTTCTATATTCAATCGCTTCAAATCACTCTCATTACCATGAAAACAAACTCTTACAATTAAATTATGTACAAAGTGCTGTAATTAATATTCCATTTTTGTTTTAAAAATTGCATTATTTTTTCCCCTAATGTTTTTGAGAAACCATTTAATGGGAGTGTGGGATGGGGTTTGGAAAGTGATAGGTTGAGTAAAGGGCATAAAGAAATATCATAATTTGTAAGAGTGAATATGCTAATAATAATTTTTTTAAAAAAGAAGCCATCTACTAAATCTGATGAGATAACCAGGTTACTTCCATTAAAAAACTGTCAATGTTTGACTTCTTTTATATATTGCACACACACAAAAATGTGGTTTGGTAAATCTGATAATGTGTTTTAAGCTCTGTAGAGGACTCTTAAAGCACATGTACCTCACAGGGCCTGGTTTTCCAAAGCCTTGCAGTTTCAAATATTGACCTTGTGGAGGACTGGAAATTTTCCTCAGGCTATAAAGTTTCTGGTGCAAGATAAAGATTTGTGGCACAACAATGTTGCTGGCTCAATGACAGACTAGTTACTGATTGTTATGTAAAGATACTGAGAAATTGCTGTAAGAAGGGAATGT
>NW_007738789.1:40172-41113 GCF_000696425.1 Galeopterus variegatus
GAAGGAATGTTTGCTAAGATCAAGGTTTTGTTGTTGGATCAATTAATTGTCTAATGGAATGTCATCTGGCTTGTTTCACTGAAAGTTACCAGCCTATATTGTTAAACTATAACCCCACCTATGTTCTCTTCCTGTAACTTCCTGGTCTGGAAAATAAATGCAGGAAGAGAACCCCAATTTGGGGTTAATTTCCGAAGGAAGGGATGCTTCTCACTTGAGGGTTCCAGGGGAGATTAACCACTTTGGGATCTCTCACTGCTCAGAAGAGATGGGCTTTGAGTAATCCTTTGTGGCTACATCACCCAGGGGAAGTGGGGTGACAAATCCGTGGGGGGCAAAGCAACAAAATGGTGCTCCACGTGAGGATGTCTCCACAGATCAGAAACTGATCTGCCAAGCATTGGAGAGGAAATGGACATCCAATTCATTCTGGCAAGGGTGTCCCTAATAAAGGAGACATATCCTGGTAAGGAAATCACAGGTGGCTTTTGATTAGCAATTGCATGCCTGCGGCAGGTCAAAGTTAGGTCTTTTCAACCCCAGAGATATTTTTTTCCTTCTCTTTACTTTTAAAATATGGATAATTCGTTTACGAAAGGCGAGAGTGAATATACCTTACAATTCCAATGTCTCCTTAAAGCAGCATGCAATTTACTAACTAAATGGCAGCTAGTAAAACTTAGTGGATATTGAACAACCATGTCCTTGATACCTCAAGGAAAGGAGCCTTAACATAAAAATTTGGGAATAAATTGGTCACTGGTTAATTATGCTATGGGTCTTATTAAGGCTTCCCACCTAACAACTAGGAATCCATGTCAAGTCAGTCTGAGACCTATAAAAGACCTTAACAAAAAACTAAGACACGTTTAGGTCACCAAAAAAGGATAAAGCTTAATCTTTGACAGTGACTGAGAAAACTTTAAATTAGACAATCTAAA
>NW_007738790.1:0-1036 GCF_000696425.1 Galeopterus variegatus
GTTTGAGAAACCTCTGTACTGTTTTCCATAGTGGTTGTACTAATTTACAGTCCCACCAACATTGTAGGAGTGTTCCCTTCTCTCCAGCCAGCATGTGTTATTCACTGTCTTTTTGATTATAGCCAGTCTAACTGGGGTGAGGTGGTATCTCAGTGTAGTTGTAATTTGCATTTCCCTGATGACTAGTGATGTTGAGCATTCTTTCATGTACCTGTTGGCCATTTGTGTGTCTTCCTTTGAAAAATGTATATTCAGCTGGGCAGGAGATTCTAAAAGGGGCCAAGGGCTGGTCAGTTAGCTCAGATGGTTAGAGCACAGTACCGGTCATACCAAGGTCAAGGGTTCAGATCCCCATACTGGCCAGCCACCAAAAAATATATATATAATAATAATAAAATAAGTAAGTAAAACAAAAAAATTAAAAGGGCCAAGCTGAGAGTCAGAAAGTGGAGGCATGGGGATTGCTGGTATGCTGGATGGTTTGTTCAGGGCCCAGACCCAGAAGAAAAGAAGTTGAATGGTTGGCAGAGTTTCAGAGCCTCAGATGAATGGCCTGGAAATCAAGAGCAGAATCCATCTCCAAAATGGGACTAGAGGACTCGTGGAGAGAGAGACTCAATCATGTGGCATGTGAAAAATGGAGGAAGACTCACAGGCAAGGCTGTGGCTCACTGGCCCATGTGTGCCTTGGGTCTTCCGTGCCCTGGGGAGTATCAGACCTGGAAAATTCGGAAGCAAAACTGAAGAGAAAAGTAGTGAGTTTGCAGAAATGACTGCTCATCAACTCGCATATATGTATAAATAGATGCATAGGTCAATACATAGGTACAGAATGTTGTTTTGTGTTTGTCAGGGTCCCAGGAGGAAACAGATTGTGCTCTTGAATGGGTTTGACTGAAGAATCTTAAACGAAGCAATTATTTACAGAAATGTGGGCAGGTGTGCAGAAGAATAAACATAGACCACTATCCTTAGAAAGGCCCACTTGTAGGTTTGGCCTTGACTGGCATCTGGGAACTTGGATTTCAGAAGCTTT
>NW_007738790.1:2555-3291 GCF_000696425.1 Galeopterus variegatus
GTGGAAGGCAGAGGACAAGGGAGCCTAGGTGAAGTCAGCCTCCTGTGGCACCAAGCAGGAGTGAGAAGGTGAAGAATGGATCTGATGCAGCAAATGGATAATTACAAGGACAAGTCAAAAGCAAATCATTTTTAAATGTTATTGAGCTAAGTTGATGAGTCAGCTTGTTACTGAAAGGTAATATTTTATAACATTACATTACTCAACAATCCTGGACAGATCCTCACTGCACATACAGCATAAAGTCCAAATTACTTAGCAGGGCATTTCAAGGCCCTTCTTCATCTGGCCCAGGATCCCAGCTTTACCTCGCAGCCCACTGTCTCCTCTGCCACCAGTTGCATGCATTCTACAGCATGGTCCACCATGACCAGCCATTGCTCCAATACAGCAACATCCTCCCACCTTCATATTTTGTTTTCCTCTTCCTTGTACTTTATATGTCCCTCCCTGTTAACTCTGATTAACGAAGTCCTACCAACCCTTGTGAACCCAGCTCAACTGCCATATTGTTTGCAAAACCTTCTTGGACTGCAGCCATTTCCCTAGCAGATAAATTTGCTCCACCCTGTGGTACTAACCAGCCTAACCAGTCAGGGATGGGTCAATGTCCTCCTTTACCAGCCCCTCTCAGTGTCCAGAGCAGAAGCCATAGGCATTACCTGGGAATGTCCAACTGAGCCCTGACCTGTAAATCCTCTCATACATTGGCTTCCCTTGTATGGTGACCACTTCC
>NW_007738790.1:4509-9083 GCF_000696425.1 Galeopterus variegatus
CCTCTCTGAAGGAGGACTTCTGCTATACCCTGGAGGTTTTGTCTTTGACAGACAAAATGAACTAGCCATTTTAGAAGGAAGGAAAGCTTTCCATGATATGACTTCCCCTTCTGCTTTTGGACAAACTAATATGCGGGATCTGCAGAAAGTTCATGGAAACATCATACTATCTTTTCATTCTACTTTTCCATGAACTTTTTGAAGTACTCCCATACATAAAGGTAAAACTTGCAATTTTAATGATAATCAGATTTTTCAATTCTTAAATTTAAAAAATGAGTTTAGAATTATTACCTGAGATTCTAAGTCATTCTGGAAACTGTTTTATGTGTGCATGGACCTTGCTTTCTTCTTTTCCTAAGACCATGTAGAATAAAAACTTGATTAGAAATAAATTTTTAATGTTTCAGTTGGTGGTATCCTAGCAACAAGAAGTAAGGCAGGGGGTGAAGACATGCCATCTGCAGCTAGATGTTCCACCTGGAATTTTTTGAAAAGGTATTTGATAAGGTGACTGATCATAAGCATGGCTGACTAGGCAATAAATTATGTTCCTGAATAAAAGATCCAGTGGGGAGGAAATTTTCATTTAATTTGGCTGTGTTTTATGGCTTCATACTCAGTACAGATGAAGGAGTTTTCAAATTAGCTATTCTGCAAGCTGGTCATTTAGATTTCCCATAGGATTTTAGGGAATAAACCAGAATTGAATTCTTCTGCACACTTAGCTCTATAGGATCTGTCTAAATAACCTCTTCTATAAGGAAAACAAAGGTAAGCTTTGCCAGACAAGAAACCAAATAATAATCTTTGTGAAGTAGTTAGGGAACTGGGCTGTTGACTTTCAACTTATTTGTTTTGAAACACAAACCAAGGATTCACCTGATTTATCTCGAATGTACATATTCCTGGAAATGGCGAGTATGCTTATAGTCCTGTGGAGTCCCTGGGATAGTTTAATAAACTGCCATCACACTCTAGCTATTGAGTTTTTGCAAGCCCAGTCAGAGTCATCATTTTTATAACAGGCTTATTAGGATATAATTCATATTTCATAATATTCACCTTTAAAATGTAAAGTTCAGTGGTTTTTAGTATATGTACAGAGTTGTACAGCTTTCAACATTATCTAATTGCAGAACGTTTTCATCTCCCTACAAAGAAAACTTGTACACATTAGCTGTCACTCCCACCCTCTCCTCCACCGAGCCCCTTAGGACTACTGATCTATTTTCTGTTCCTAGGGATTTGTCTATTCTGGGCATCTTATATGAACAGAATCATGCAATACGTAGCCTTTGTGTCTGGCTTCTTTCACATTGCATGTTTTCAAGGTTTATCCATGTTGTAGCACATATAAGTATTTAATTTCTTTTTATTGCATGTAAGTATTTAATTTCTTTTTATTGCAGAATAACTTGCCACTGTATGGATATGCCGCATTTTGTTTTTCCATTCATCAATTGGTAGACACTTGGGTTGTTTCCACCTTTCGCTGTTGTAAATAGTGCTTCTGTGAAGCAGGTTTTTGTGGGAACACCTATTTTCAATTATATTGGGCATATACCAGATGTGGAATTTCTAGGTCATATGATAATTGTATGTTTAACTTTTGAGAAACTGCCAAACTACTTTCCGAAACTGCTGCATCATTTTATTTTCCCACCAGCAATGTATGAGTGTTCCAATTTCTCCACATTCTCACCAACACTTGTTATTGTCTGTCTTTTTCAGTATAACTATCCTAGTGGATGTGAAGTGGTTTTGATTTGATTTACTTAATGACTAACGATGATGAGCATCTTTACATGTACTTAATAGCCCTTTGTAGGTCTTCTTCATAAAAGTGTCTATTCAAATATTTTGTCTCTTTTTAATCAAGTTATTTGTCCTTATTATTGAGTTGTAAAGGTTCTTTATATATTCCAGAAACAAGTCTTTTATCAGATATATAATTTTAAAATATTTTCTCCCATTCTATGAGTTGACTTTCTTTAAAAAATAGACTATTTCTTAGAGCAGTTTTAGGGTCAGAGCAAAACTTAGCAGAAAGTATAGAGATATCTCGTATATCCTCTGCCCCCACACATGCATAGCCTTCCTACTATCAATATCCTGTACCAAGTGGTACATTTGTTACAATTGATGAGCCTACACTGAAATGTCATTATCACCCAAAGTCCATAGTTCACATTCACTGTTGGTGTTGTATATTCCATGGGTTTGGACAAATGTGTAATGACATGTATCCACCATTATAGGATCATACAGAGCAGCATTCACTGCCCTAAAAATCCTCTGTGCTCCTCCTATTTATCTCTTCCTCCCCTCGGCCTCTGGAGCCACAGATCTTTTATGACATTTTCTAGAATGTCATAGAGTTGGAATCATATCGTCTGCAGCCTTTTCAGATTGGCTTCTTTCATAATAAAATAATCTAACTCTATTACAAGTGTCTGAAACTACCTCACTGAAAGAGGTGGGGGAAAAGAGTGCTGATCTAAGTAACTTTGGAAATGAGTGGAATTTATAAAACTAAGAGCAAAATAAACTATACATAGCACAGTACTCTAGTTGGTAACATTGTTTCCCACAGGGGTAGAAGTTAACAATTCTGAAAGCACGATACATATATACTGGAACTGAATAACTGCACAAATGGATGGTAGATGGTGTGAGCTGGTTTCTCACTGTTGGAGTGAGAGGTCACAAGGTGGAGGAGGCTAGAATGATCTTTGTGATGCTAAGTTGGAGACATCAGTATGAATTTATGTTTGGCTTAATACAGATACACATGGTTACATATAGAAATATTTATAGATGTGTATATATAAACAAGGAAGTACATATGTAAGGTAATATACACACACATATATCTCCTTGCTCTGTCAGCTGAGAGGACCTGAAAGCAATGACACACTAATAGCAATAAATATACCTTGCACCCAGATATTGGTCTCCAATAGCACTCTCCTTGAAGAAATGGCTGCTTCTAGGACTGAAGCAGAAAATACATAAGATGTGCCTGGAGCATCTTGTAGTGCCAGAAAGTGAGAAGTGTCCAGCTTTTTTCACTCAGTGTGTTTGTGAGATTCATCCATGTTGTTGCTTATACAAGCAGTTTATTCCTTCTTATTAGTGAGTAATATTTTATTATATGAATATACCATAGTTTGTTTATCCATTATTCTATTGATAGAGACTCAGACTATTTCCAGGTTTGGGCTGTTATGAATAAAACTGCTGAGAACATTTTTGAACAAGTTTTTTGTAGACATATGCTTTCATTCTTTGTTACTGTATTAGGTTTCTATTGCTGCTGCAACAAATTATCACAAATTTAGCAGTTCAAACAATGTAAATGTACTGCCTTATAGTTCTGCAGGTCAGAAATCCAGCAGAGACTGTACTGGGGTAAAAATCAAGGTGTTGGCAGGGATGTGTTCCTTTCTAGAGACTCTAGGGGAGAATTTACTTCCTTGTCTTTTCCAGCTTCTAGAGGCTGCCCATGTCCTTGGCTCGTAACCCCCTTTCCTCTGTCTTCAAAGCCAGAAACGTTGCATCTCTCTGACCTTTCATCTGTAAGTACATTTCTCTCATCCCCTCTGCTTTTGCATCCCTCTTCCATGGTTAGAGACCCCGTGATTACTTTGGGCCCACTCAGATAATCCAGGATAATCTCCCTATTTTAAAATCAGATGGGATTTCTGGTCAAGATGGCAGAATAAACAGTCCCCAGGATCAATCTCTCCCACAAATCAACCAATTTACAACTCTAAAAAAGCAACATCAGCCAAGCTGGGGCAGCTAGAGCTCAAGGGAAGAGGAGGAGAGACCTATGGAGTGCATGAAGGTGGGAGAAGCCACGATGAGAGAAAGAAAAAACTTCTCTGACCATTTTGAGCCCTGGTCTGTTCCAGGCTGGAGCTGCTGAGCACATGGAGCAGGAGCTGGCAAAAGCCACAGCTGTGCCCTTCAGATGAAGTTACTTGGAGGTGGCAGGGGAGAGGGGGGCCTTGGTTGCCCCCAGACCCACAAGACTACTGCTAGGTTTCCCATGGACCCACATAGGAGTGAGGAGCCAGAACAACTGAAAGAAAGGAGCCACTCAGAGGCCAGTGAGTCATCACAAGGGACTGGAACATGGTCTGTCCCATGGGAAGTGTTTGGAGCACAGGCAGTGGGGGAGACGGGCCCACTGGGGAAACACTGGGGCACAGCAAGGACAGATGATCTGCCCCCCAATCAGCAAAGGACCACTCAGAGGAGACTTGTGAAGAATATAGAATTGCATGGGGTGCAGTTTGATGAAAAGACTCAGGCCCAGATAAGAGTTTCTACACAACCCAGGTGCACTGGATTTCTCTAGACCTGGAAGTATCTATAAAGTCAACTATTAAAACCTGAGCTGCACAAAAAGACTTCTCTAGAGAATTGGCAGCAAAGCAACAATTTGCTCAACCACATTAGTTCAAGTGCTGGTCCCCACAGGAAGTCCTCCCACTTTAGAAGCAAGCAAAGGACAACAAATTAGTTCTAGTGCAGAGTTTAAGTGGTAGGAACAGCAAATAATC
>NW_007738790.1:10796-18860 GCF_000696425.1 Galeopterus variegatus
CTGAAAGAGTAATGGTTACTCTGTTGATTTGTTGCCTGGATGATCTGTCCAATGCTGAAAGGTGTGTTCAGGTCCCCCAATATAATCATAGAGCAGATGCTTCTGTCACTCTGGAATGGGCTTTGTGGAGAGAGACATCCTCTTCTTTTCTTTCATCTCTACTGTTCACTATCCTTGTGTCATTGCACTATAGTGGCTGCCAGACCATCTGCATGGTGGTTGTGACATCTAGCCATTTTCATGGCAGCCTTGGTTGTTGTGGTGGCTGTGGTGGGCCACACACATGGAGGTGATGTTTTTGGCATGCTTCTTGGTGCTGGTGGTATACCTGGTTGTGGTGGGGGGTCCAGTTCCCAGCTAGATGCCCTGGAACCCTGGGTGGGGCCCTGAGGTGCTGGTGGTGTGCCTGGGTGTGGGCAGGGTGTCCAGTCCCTGGCTCCACATAGGGAAGATTTATATTTAACTTTTTAAGAAACTGCCAGAACTTTCCTCAAAGTGGTTGTAAATTTTCACATTCCCACCAACAATGTGTGAGAGTTCTGATTGTGTCACACTCTTGTCAACATTTGGTGCTGTCTGTTTTAGTCATTCTAGTACATGTTAGTGGCCTCTTACTGTGGTTTGAATCTGCACTTCTGTGATGACTAATAACGTTGAGCACTACTCATTTGCTTGTTAGTCATTTGTGCATCTCTCTTTTGCAAAATGTTTTTTTCCAATCTTTTGCCCATTTTTACTGGGTTGTTTGTCATTTTATTACTGAATTGTATGAGTTCTCTTTATATTCTGGATACAAGTCTTCTTTTCAATTATATTTTGCTAATATTTTCTCTCAGTCAATGGTTTCTCTATTCATTTTATTAATCATATATTTTAATAAGTACAGTTTTTAACTTTTTCTTTGATGATTTTTGCTTTCTGTGTCCTTCTAGAAGCTTTATAGTTTTACCTTTGATGTTTAGGGCTATGATCCTCCTTCAATTAACTTTTGTGAATGGTGTGAGATAGGAGTTGAGGTTTCTTTCTTTCCATGTGCATATTCAATTATTCAATAATTATTTCTTGAAAAGATTTTCCTTCTTCCCATTGGATTGCTTTGGTGGCTTTGCTGAAAATCCGATGACTGTATAAGTGTGGGTTTATTTTTGGATTCTTTATCCTGTTTCATTGTCTTTCCTCATACAAATGTCAAACTGTTTTGATTATTGCAGCTGTAAGTTGTGAAGTCAGCTAATATAAGTCATCTCTTTTTCCTCCTTATTCCACTTAGCTTTGGATCTTCTTTACATTTTCATAAGAATTTAAGAATCAGCTTGTCTATGTCTACCAAAAGTCCTGTTGGAATTATGATTCAAGAAGCATGAATGAATCCATGAATCAATTTAGGGATGAATAACATCTTCAAAAAATTGAGTCTTATAGTCCATGAATGTGGTGTTTTTCCATTTATTTGGATATTTAAGTTTCTCACATCAATATTTAGAGATTTTAGTGTAGAGGTTATGTCCATGTTTTATTACATTTTATTCCCAAATATTTTATGTATTTTTCTATGCTGTTATAAATGGCATTGTTCTAAGTTTATTTTCAGATTGTTTGCTGTTGTTTTGTGAATTGTTGTTGTATTGATTTTGTATCCTGTGATATGGCTAAATTAACTTATTAGTTCTATGAGTGGTTTTGTAGACCCTTTGTATTTTCTACATAGGCAATAGTGTTATCTGTGAATAAAAATAACTTTATTCTATTACAATGTCCATACTTTTTATTTCTTTTGCTTGTCTTTATACTGCCTAGGATTGCCAGGATGGTATGGAACAGAAGCTGTGTGAATCAATATCCTTGCCTAATTCCTCATTTTAAGAGAAAAAGATGCACTATTTCACCATTAAGTATAATCTTAGTTATAGGTTTTTCTCAGACGCTCTTTATCAGATTGAAAGATGTCTATTCTTTATTTGCTAGGGTTTTTAAAAAAAATTTATCATGAATGAGTGGTGAATTCTGTCCAATGTTTTTTTCTGCATCTATTTAGACAATTATCATTTTTCTTCTTTCTTCTGTTAATATACTGAATTTATTATTGACTTAGAATTGTTTTTGTGCCTATGTTCATGAGGGATTTTGGCTTGTAATTTTCTTTTTTGTGTGTGTGATGTGTTTTTCAGTTTTTTTATCACCATTATTCTGGGCTCATAAAATGAGTTTGGAAGTGTTCTTACCAGCTTTATTTTCTGAAAGAATTTGTGACAGATTCACATTATTTCTTCTTTAAATGTTTGGGAGAATTCATCAGTGAAATAATCTTGGTTGGCCTGGGCTTTTGTTTGTATGAGGGTTTTTAATAACAAATTCAATTTCTTTAACAGTTATAGAGCTATTCGGATTTTTTGCTACTTTACGTAAATTTTATTTTTCAAGTAATTTGTCCATCTCACTTAATCTATTAAATTTATTGTCATCAAGTTTTTCATATTTAACCATTATGTTTTATAATTATAGATGATATAGTAATATACTCTTTAATTTCTCACATTGATATATTTGCTCTTTTTTCTCTTTTTCTTGTTGATCTTTTCATAGAACCATCTTATGATTTTGTTAATTTTCTATATTTTTGTGCTTTTAAAAAATTTCACTGATTTTTGTTCTTATATGAAGTTATCTCCTCCTTTCTATGTATTTGGGCTTACTTTACTCTTCTTTTTCTAACTTATCGAAGTAGAAAATTACATCACTGATTTTTTTTACTTCTCTTTTTTCTAATATAGGTATTTAAAACTATGAGTTTTAAATCTATTTTGACCACTGATTTAGCTGCTACCACAAATTTTTGTCATTATCTTTTAGTTTGATACAGTTTCAGCTTTCTCTTAGAACTTCTTCTTTAACACATAGGTTATTGTTTAATATCCCAGTTTTGGGGGGATGTTCTGGATACCTCACTATTGTTGATATTTAATTACACTGTTATCAGAGAACACACTGGGTATGATTTAAATCCTTTTAAATGTATTAATACTTGTCTCATGATCCAGTATACAGTATTATCCAAGGGGAAAGTGCCATCCACACTTGAAAGGAATGTGTATTATTACATGGTTGTTGGGTGTAGGGTTCTATAAATGTTAATGGTGAAAGGGTTGATAGGGTTGTCAACTCATCTATGCCTCTACTAATTTTTTTTTTGTCAAGTTTGATCAGTTATGGAGAGGTAATAAAATCTTCAATTGAATTGTGGATTTGGTTATTTTCCCTTTAATCCTGTCATTTTTTTTTTTCTTCCCCTTTTTGTCTTTTTTCGTATCTGGCAATCGATCGCAACCCTCAGTGTCGCGCCTGTACCGGACCGGGACCAGCAACGGGACCGCAACCCTCGGTGCTGTGCCCGCCCCTCGCTCAGCCAATGAGCAGGAACCGGTCTGTATGTGGGATCCGAACCCTCGGCGGGTGCGCCGCCGCGCTCCCAAGCGGTGCACTGTAGCAGTGCGCCACCGGGCCGGCCCCTAATCCTGTCATTTTTTGCTATATCTTCTGATGAATTAACCCTTTTATCATCATGAAATTGTCCTCTTTGTCCCTGGTAATACTGTAGTAGATTTTTTTCTTAATGTCTATTCTTTCTGATATTAATATTGTTACTCTAGCCTTGTTTAGCTTACTTTTTGCATGGCATACCTTTTTCTAATAATTTACTTTTACTTTCAACTTATCTGTCTTTATATTTAAAGTATATCTCTTGCAAGCTAGTATGTAGTTGAGTCTTGCTTTTTAAATCAATTTTGACAACCTCTTCCTTTTAGTTGAAATCTTTTGTCCATTAATTTCAGTGTAATTATTGATGTGGCTGAGATGGATCTACTATTTTATGACTTGTTTTCTATTTGTCCTCTCTTTTTTATTTTTTCATTCCTCTTTTCTTGCCTTATTTGTTTTTTTATTACTTGGATAATATTTAGATTCCATTTTAATTTATATATAGGCTTCTTAGTCATACCCCTATTCATTATTATTTCAGTGGCCATTCTAGAGGTTATTATATCATTTTATATACATGAGCCTATAAGGTTTATTAACCTTCTCAGTCCTCTATGTTATAGTTATCTTAAATATTGCATTCATATATCATCAACCCCATAATACATTATAATTTTTATATTAAATATATATTTTAAAGAAATTAAGAGAAAAAAATAGCATCTTGTATTTAACCACATATTTACCATTTTGGTTGATCTTCATTCTCTTCTGAATATCTGGGGTTCTATACACATAATTTTCTTTTAGTCTACAGAATGTACTTCAGCATTTTCTGTGACACAGATATGCCAGCAATTAATTCTCTTTGTACACTTGGTCAAACAAAAGTTCTCTCCTACCAGGAATATATTTGATAATACAGCATACACAGCTATAAATGCACCATATATCTTTTCTTCTTATGGTGAAATTCCATGAAATTGAATTTATTAGAATTCCTGAGTTTATAGCCTATCTTACATTGACAGCTTTTTGGAATTTGCTTAATTTTTTCTTCTCTTTATTTAGTACCTACTATGTGTTAAAGGCTTTGCTGGCCACTGGGGATATACAAGTGAACACAGCAGACTCTCACGGAGCTCACACAGGACGTCACATCAGCACCATTTAAATGAGAGGGCCTCTAGAGGACGTCTTTGTGGACCTTTGGGCAGACACGAACTGCAGCTGCCACTTCACAGTACACTTAGGTCGATTTAAAAAAAAATCTATAAGTAGCCCAGCATTGGAAGACAGACAAAAACAAAAGAGAACCAGGTTAATATCTGTTAATAAAACAGAACAAAGCAAAACAACAAAAAGCAAGACTGAAATAATGGCAGAGAATAACTGCCTGTATTTGAGGACTGTGAATTTCTTGGAATTTTATTTTAGCTATTTTTACCTTAATGAAGCCTGTATAATAATGGCCATAAAATGTATAAACTGTGAAACCCTGTGTTTCTGCATGCAGGAGAAACATTCAATGAAGTGAACAGGAAATATCATAAAATCCAGGCACTATTTTGCTGGAGAGACACTGCAAAGAGGAGGATTAGCCTGGAATTTGTCCCTTAGCTCAAAAGCCGTACGTTTATAAAACTCTTCCCACAATGACGTACAGCAGCACAGAACACATCAGAGTAAAAAGCTCAAAAAGACAGGGCAAAGAGGTGCTGTGCCATTTAAATAGAGACAAGACATTTTCCAGGAAGTAAGCAACTTCGGTGGCATTTTGCAGAATGTATTTCAGAATAATAATCTTAAATTCTAGCATGCAACAAAGATTTAAAGAATTAACTTTAAAAATTGTTGCCAAGATATTTGTGAATTCTCTAAAATATTATTAAAATTTCTGCTATAAGGAAGAAACCATTTCAAATGCAGAGGGTGGTATATGTCTTCAGAAAGGAAAATAATCTATAAATTGGCAGTAAATGAAAATGAGACATTTCTCTTGGCATACTTGTCTAAGGGTTTCAACAACCCTTGAAGGGTTGGGAGTTATTACCAAAACAGAACAAAGCAAAACAACAAAAAGCAAGACTGAAATAATGGCAGAGAATAACTGCCTGTATTTGAGGACTGTGAATTTCTTGGAATTTTCTCTTGGCATACTTGTCTAAGGGTTTCAACAACCCTTGAAGGGTTGGGAGTTATTACCAGGCTCCACGCTGTTTGTTATTTTTTTAGGTACAAACACACCCACACACACACCCCTAATAGATATGGATTTAGACAGATACAGACACATATGTAGATACAAAGATAGAAACACAGTCACCCATTCTGGAAAGACTATTGCATACTTGGGCTTGTACCTTTGTGCATCAAACTTCTAAATGCACACACACACACACACACACACACGTGCATTCATGCACACACATACACACATACTTAAGTAATATCAATGGTAAAGTTTATTTAGTTTTCATTCCATTGAATGAGTTCAATCAATTTTACTTCCTCTCTTTGTCATTTCAAAGTCCCAGTTTCAATACTCTCTCTGGTGAACTGACAAGATCTTGATCTCAGACCTGGGTTTAAACCCTGATTCTTTCACTTATCAGACATGAGAACTCAGGCAAATTGTTTAATCTCCAAGCTGGTAAAATGAGAAGAATAAAACTGACACTAAGGCTTGAATGAGGATTAATTATATAAATTATGTAAAACTTCTCTGCCAGATATTTTCTACACTAACAACTCTAAGGAAAACATCCTGGCCAAATTTCCTGTTGACAGGGACTAGTTTGCCATATTTAGAACATCACAGCCTCTTGTATCAGTTTTGGCCCTGGGTGGTGGCACACCCTCTGGTACTAGGGAGGAGATGGCCCTGGTCCCTAGGCTTGTGTCCTTTTTGCCTGTGGTGGTGGTGGCATTCCCACCAGCCTCTGAATCCATGCCTCTGCTCTCAAAGTCTTTCTTCCTTCCCATTTCTGTCCCTTTCAGTCCAGGCTGACAATGTTTCTGCTGATGCAAAATTCTCAGAAACCTTGTTGGCCTTACATGTAATTTATGGGGCTCCAAGTCATCAGACTAGAGAGTCTTTCACAGATATTTCATGGATAACTGCTATTCTATTTCTGGCTTCTGCTGAAAAGGTTGATTAGATCCATGAGTTAAAAGCCTAATCCCTTTAGCAAAAGGTTGTCCAGACACACCATTGGCCCTCTTTACAGAGAACACTAACTGGAGATCACTAATCTAAACCATCAAGTGCTAGTTTCTTTTTGCTTAACAGTTCCTTCTTCAATATATTTATTTCCTCTGACATTTTATTATAAGCAGCAAGGAGAAACCAGGACACATCTTCAATACTTTGCTTAGAAACCTCCTCAGCTAAATATCTAAGTTTGTTGTTTACAAGTTCTTCTTTCTTTCTGACAGAATTCAATTCATCCAAGTCCACTGCCACGTTATAGCAAGAATCACTTTTCCTCCAGTTTCCAATAACAGTTTCTCATTTCTCTCTGAAACTTCACTAGAAGCACCTGTGATGTTCATATTTCGAGGAACACTTTGTTCATGATGAAATTTATATTCTCTAAGACAATGACAGCTTCTGTACAGCTCTCTCCTTTTCTGAGCCTTCACCAGAATCTTCTTTAATGTCTATATTTCTACTAATAGTCTTTTCGAGGCAATCTATGCTTTTTCTATCAGGCACCTGAAAACTCTTCAGCTTCTACCCATTACCCAATTCCAAAGCCATTTCCACATTTTTAGGTACTTGTTACAGCAGTACCCCACTTCCTGGTACCAAAATCTGTATTAGGTTTCTAGAGCTGCCACAACTAAATATTACAAACTCGGCGTCTTAGACAACATGTTTATTGTCTCACAGTTCTGGAGTTTAGAAGTCTGAAATCAAGGTATTGGCAGGCTTGGTTCCTTCCAAGGGTTGTAAGGGCAGAATCTGTTCCAGGCCTCTCTCCTTGGCTTGTAGATGGCCATCTTCTCCCTGTGTGTTTTTGTATAGCTTTCTCTTTGTATGCATTCCAGTACCCAAATTTCCTCTTATTGTAACGACTCTAGTCATATTGGACTAGGTGTCCACCCTATTCCAATATGAACTCATCTTAACTTAATCAATTACATCTTCAATGGCCCTATTTCCAAATAAGGTCATTCTAACATACTGGGGATTAGGGCCTCAACCTATGAATTTGGGGAGGGGGTGCAAAATTTAACCCATAATATCTCCTTCACCTTGGTACCAGTTGATTAGGCCAGTGTATTTGATCTATATGTTACTGATTTATAGTTGGCCATTGGCCTATGATATTGTCTAGAATGGACAGGCCACTCTTGTTCATTTGACTTGAGGAATCTAGGGACAACCAGGAAGCTTCCAAGAAGAGCTGAAGCTGAAAGAAACACAGAGTCTCTGAGGCAGACAAATTTCTCTGAATAAGCCAGTTTTGCGGGAGCAGCAGCTCTGAGTTGTGAATCAGCTGAGATATGTGGTTAGGGTTAGGGTATAGGGCAGGGAGAGGGAGCAAAAGGAGACCTGATAGGCCACACAGGAAGAGCAAA
>NW_007738790.1:19165-28347 GCF_000696425.1 Galeopterus variegatus
AGGGTATAGGGCAGGGAGAGGGAGCAAAAGGAGACCTGATAGGCCACACAGGAAGAGCAAACAGAGAGAGCAGCACAATTCTGTCAAGGCAAAGCACTAGAGAAAAAATAGGTTTGGTCTCTCTGCTGAGGTCACTGAGGATGACTAGGGTATGGTTCCAGATTCTGTGAGGCCAGTTTCTGCTGTGGCCTCTACTCTTGGAGTCTTGTATGATCCCTGTCTCCTTCTTAACTCCTTCCTGCCCTCCTCTCCCCCACCCCCCACTGCCAAAAGACAAAAACCCATCTGAGCTAAGCCAAGTCCAATTTTAAGAGCCCAATTAAATTTGCACCTAGTCAAGGTACAGCACAAAGTTGGTCCTCAACAATGTTAGTTTCCATCCCCCTTCACCAGCTGGCAATTGGGTCAAGATTCTGGTACAGGAAGTTACCAGACTAATTAAACAATGGTCTTTCCAGAATGGTGGGTGCATTAACCCATCTAACTCTTATATGGATTTTAATAAGTTAAGGCACCATCGGAATTGAACTTCTTTCAGGAACACATCCTTCAGACTGTACAAACCCTTCATTTTTCTGTTTATGAGCTGAAAAGAGGAGGTCACCACAGAGCAGTAGCTTTTCTTCCCTTTAGTCTGCAGTTGCAAAGGTGGGAGAGGAAAAAGAAAGAGGAAACTAATGAGAGAAGAGATGGCCAACTGTTGCTAAGCAACCTTTGTTGGCAAAAAAAAAATGTAAAAACAAGACTCAAGAGCTTCTAATTGGGCAAATATCTTACAGAATATTTATAATTCCTGAGAGATTTGTTTTCAGACCTTTTTTAAAAATTGAAGCACTTAATCACTTATTTTAGAGATGGTTGTCATAATTACATAACATTTTATCACTTAAAGCTAATTTTGGAATGTTAATGATTGAGTTCCAAGTATTTGCAGAAGATACCTTGAATTTTTAAAATTTGAATAAGCAATCAGAGTGCATGTAGTTTACACATGAGCCACACATGGGACAGTTATATCCTCTCACACATGAGCTACAAGGCTCTCCATTTCTGTAGCCAAGTAAAGCATCTCCCTATACCTGTTACAGCCGGACATGGAAGGATGGCACCTAAGCTTACTATTTACATAATTATGGTCTCCTACTGGGTAATTATTTCGTCTTGATGTGCCCAGAACTTTCCCAACTTTGGTACTGAAAGACCTGCATCTCAGGAACCCTCCCATTTCTGTAGCCAAGTAAAGCATCTCCCTATACCTGTTACAGCCGGACATGGAAGGATGGTACCTAAGCTTACTATTTACATAATTATGGTCTCCTACTGGGTAATTATTTCATCTTGATGTGCCCAGAACTTTCCCAACTTTGGTACTGAAAGACCTGCATCTCAGGAACCCTCTCATTCTGGGCACATCGGGATGGCTTTGTGCCCTATCTCTGATCTTATTATTGTACCTAAGACAGTTAGGTTGGATTTGGGAGGGACTCTGGGGATACAGTGGCCTTGGAAGATCTTTTCAGAGCACAACTTAACTTCATATCTGGGAGTTTCCCTGGGCAGCTAGCAAGTTTGGACTTGGTGAGGCTTTAGCAGCTTGGTGGAGTCCCAGTAGAGAGTACTTTGGTGGAACCCATTGGAACTCCTTGGGAGTGAGAGTGAAACCAACCTGTTTCTCCTTCATTTCAGAGTTTCCTTAATTTGTACTGTTGGCCGATAACCTAAGCCTGAGTTGTCCAACCTCCTGTAGGCCCACAGGTGGTTTCTATATGAAATATGTTCCTGTCAGTAATATCTGTCACTGTGCAAAGCAATTCCTAACTGGCATGGACGTAGCAGGGGGTCCAGCATGGAGGATGGGCAGTAAAGCATGTGCAGTTGGAAAGAGAAAACCATCCTGAGGCTCTTACATGCCTCCCTGGGATGAGGCACTGTCCCCTCCACTGGACAGTCACCTCCTCTCACACAAATGTGGAACAATTCTCCCAAACCACTTAGGCCATATGAGGTTTCGTCAGGCACAATAAGTTGACGAACTTGCCTCTGAGGTTCTTGGCACATGTGTGATCAATTGACCTGTATCCTATTGCCTAGAGCACAGAATTATAAGGAAGCAACAGGCTACACATCACTGAAAACTGAGTGCAATGTGGAAGGCCCAGGTAGGAGGAGTCCAAGGTGAATAATTGGTTGGGAAATAAGATGACCAGAACATGGGTAATTTAACCTAGTAAAGATAAGACTGAAAGGTAATAATCAGTGCCAGCTCTTGGAGGTAAGGATTATCTCAGATAAGAGATAGCTCTTTCGCTGAAAGAGAATAAGACAAACTGTGAGCAATCCGAATATGCCAGATTTAGGTGGAATTTTCTGACATCGAATATGTAATGATTCCAACCCATATAATCTGGCAATACAGACATACACCGTCCAAAAATAACAGGGTTACTCAAGGCTTGGCTTGATAATTCTCTGTATTATCAGTTTATACACTGCAGGAAAGACCCTAGGTGAGTGTACCACACAGGTGTTCCTCAAAGTAATATATGGTAACTCTTACTCCTTGAATGATACAGAGAGACTCTACAGCAATTCGTGTGTGTATGTGTGAGCTGATAGCTGAGGGTCTGCTAGGCGAGATAAGAATGCAGACTTAGCAGTTAGAGTGTAAAGATGTAGAATGAAACTTAGTTGACACCTTTAACATTCAGTGAAGTGAATAGAGTTATGTTTCAGGCTGGTACTGAGGAGGGATAATGGTGTTACATTTATAACTAACAAATGCTCAGGAAATTTTATGTGCATTTAAAGGAAGATGTGGAATTTTTGCAGGTGGAGAAAGGTAGATAAAAGCTGAGAGAGAAGCAAAATAACAATGAGGCCTCATTATACTCTGTTCTGGGAGAACAAGAATGCTGGCTTCTGGGTTGATTTGCTTATATAAACAGAAGTGTTTTTTAAGAGAGCAGCCCACTCGCTGCGCCCCTTACCACTGAAAGAAGGGTAGTACTATAAGTAACAACGAGGTTGTAGTGAGTCACGCAAATACACAGAATTCTAAAATTCTGAGTTCAATTCTATGGGCTCATAATTTTGCCCATACTGAGTTGACAAGGAATGGGTGTGGGGGTTGGTATACAAAGGAGGAGGGCGGTGGAGGTTCCGAGATGGGTTTTCTATTCCATCCATCCTGTCCCCAGGTCCTTCTGTAGACACATGGACTTAACCCTAGACTCTTAGGGTCTACTTTGTGGTTAAGCCCTCAGTCAGCAGAGCTCATCCTACCTCACTATCTTCCTTACACCAACCTCTCCCCACCACACACACACACACAGTCCCTTGTCCATTTCAAGCCCTTTCATCACCAGCTTCCCACTCCCCAGGTCCTGCCTCTTCTCGTATCTGATCTCCAATATAACACATCATCAACCATCCTCTGTTTCCCCAGTGGTCATGAGGTGCTTCTTCAGATCCTGACCTGGGAGAATCCCTGCAAGCACAATTCCTGCTAGAACAGCTACAAACCTATGCTGCTAAGAGAATGTCTGCTTCTCTCTCTACCTTAAAGCTTTCTGCAGTGGACTGAATTATGTCCCCTCAAAACTCACTGAAGCTTGAATTGTGTCTCCCAAGTTTTATGTATTAGAAACTTGGTCCCCACTGTGACTATTAAGAAGGCAGGAAATCCTGTTATGGTAATTGAAAGGTGGAGACTTGAAGAGGTGATTGGATTGTAGGACCATGTAGTAGTGAATGGATTAAAAATGGTGGCCAGGGGCGTGGTTCTGAGGGCTTTAAAAGAAGAGGAGAGTCTGTCTCTCTCCCTACTATGCCATTTTCACAATGTGATACTCTGCTGTCACTGTCACCACCACCAAGGCCTTCACCAAATGTGTTCCCTGGACTTTGGACTTCTGAGCCTCTGAAACTGTAAAGAATAAATTTCATCTTCTTTATAAAATACCCAGTTCCATGTATTTTGTTATAAGCACCAGGAATGGACTAATACACCTTCTTTCTATCCCTTAGCCTCAAGAGTCACCAGGTACCAGAAAAGGGAAACTTGTCCTGCACAAAAGCCTTTGAGGCTTATCAGCGTCAGTGCACTGACCCCAGAGCAAAGCGTTTGGAGAGGCTGGTGCAGTAAGTAAGGGTTTGGAGCAGGAGAGGAAGGAGGAAGGGAGGGACGGGGGGGAGAAAAGAAACGAGGGAAAAGAAGAGGAGGAGAGGCAGCACCCTTTTTTGCGATGCCTGTAGGATGAGTCAGTGTCACACAGGCTGTGAAACAGGATGACAGGAGTTACCTCATCTCTCCCTCAGGACTGCTGTCCTTGCTATTTCCTGTCCTTGAACTGCTCTCCCCCAGGCTCTGTGTGGCTTGTTCCCTCGCTCCCTTTTGCCTCTCCTCAAAGGTCAGCTTGCTCAGAGAGGCCTTTCCTGACTCCCTCTGACCCTTTTCCTTTATTCTTCATACCTAGCCCTTATCACTGCATAAAATAAGTCAAAAGTACTATTTATTACGTCGTTGTCTGTTTATTGTCTGTTTTCCCCACACTAACATGTGAGTTCTGTGGGAGCAGGGACTTGCCAGTTTTGTTCAGTTCTGTCTCTAGAACAATTGCCGGCAACATAGCAGAAGCTCCATAAAAATGTATTGAATGGAAATTAGGGGTACAGGTTTCTGTACAATTTTTTTTTTTTTTTTTTTTTTGTCTTTTTCCATGTCCAGCAACGGATCGCAACCCTCAGTGTTGCCCCCGCACCGGACCGGGGACCGGCAACGGGATCGCAACCCTCGGTGTTGCTCCCGCGCCTCGCTCAGCCAGTGAGCGGGAACCGGTCTGTATGTGGGATCCGAACCCTCGGGCGGGAGCGCCGCCGCACTTCCCAAGCGGCGCACTTATCCCATGCGCCACCGGGCCGGCCCTCTGTACAATTTTTGATGTCTCCAAGATTTGCTCCACTGGTTTAAGGTATTAGGACTATGATCTGTGGTCTTCAGCTAAAAGAATAATCATCGAAACCAAGCCAGGCGTCCCTTGATTTGGAGACCACCTGATGCTTCCTGGCAGATGTTTCCTTCCTCTTATAGTAAGTGAGGGAGAACCCCCAATATCTGGGTGTCAATGACCTAGGACTATGGCCTTTCAGATACTGTGAGATTTGGGATGGGTAGAAGTTCTTGGAGGAGACTAGTTAGATGCACACAGGCCAACGAGCCAGTGGGAACCATACTTTTTGGCCCCCACCTCTCCCTACTCATTCCCAGCAGGCAAGAGGATGTCTTCATTTGACTAGCTGCAACTCACTTTGTCTCTGCAGTAATTTGAGCATTAAAATATCTTCTTGGAAAGAGCTTTGAGATTCTAGAATAAAGAATAGATGACCCAAGATTAGACAGGGGAGAGTGTGGACAAGGAAGGGTCAATTAACGGAATGAGCAGAACATCTACTGGGGTTTGAGTTTATCTATAATACCCCTTGTTTGTTCCATCTATTGTAATGCCCCCCAACTGCTACAGAGAACTTGCATTTTATCCAAAGTAAATATTCCAGTAAATGCAATCTCAGCAGACCACTTTAGCATTGTAAAGTTGAATTCTAAAGGGTTTCTCCCATGCAGGGATTTGAGACTTTGGTGGTGACGGGGGTTGGGGAGCTATGTTTTTGAAAGCAGCAGTATCTTCTCAGTCTAAATCAATTTGACTAGTGGATCTACACCTCCAGCCCAATCTCCTGTGTCAGGCTGAAAAACAAAATTTTCCTTCGACATATTCTCTCCCCTCCACTACTGGATACAGAAAATCTGAACTTTTTCTAGCTGTCTGTATCATTTTTCAGCTTTATATGTGCATTTGCATGTGCACCTTTCCTCTCTCATTAGCCTGCAGTATTTTCATGCCTTTTTCTTAAACTTGATGGACATCCGAGGGAGACTTGGCAACTCTCTCTCAGTAAAGTCGTGTCCAAGACAGAGGGGTCACCAAAATCCATGATAAGTTGAATAGGTGGCAAAGAAGGTCAATAGCCTTAAAGTGGCCTTATTTTTTATTATTTTTTAAAAATGTATCCTTCCTATAGGGTCAAGGAGAAAAGGTCACATTTTCGTGCAAATCCAAAGCATCCTTTTTGTGCAAAGCCAGATGACCACTGGATTGAGACGCCTCTGTCATTGTTTCTGCTTGAGGTTTGGGTCAGGACCTTCCCTGAGGACCAGCTCTGTGTCCAGCATTCTGCTATACAACAGGTGCAGGGGCTCAGAGGAAAAAGATGGTGCACAATCCTTTGGCCTTCCTTGGTGGCTTCTGTACAGGGGGACTGCTCATGAATGTCCTAAAATACCTGCTTCCAACTTGATCTTGCCACCTCCCATCCTCTCTCCACACAGCAGACTGAGTAGCCTCCCAGAATCAATCAGATGAGGATCATTATTCTGCTTGAAACCCTTCAGTGTTTTCTCTGTATAATGCAGGGTAAAGTGCAGCATTTTTAATATGACTTATGCCCTGCCTACCTTTCCAGCTCCTTCTCTCACCTGTCACTTAGAGCTGCCAGTGGCATTTTCCCTGCTTCAAATGCACCTGTCCCCTCGCTCTCCAGTTCTCCAATCCTTACCACTGGGCCCCTGCATATTTCTCTGCCTCACATTCCCAGCCTACACCTTCCTGCCTCCCCTCACCTGGGCAACCCTTTTTTCCTGCGCATCTCCAGAGCAGATTAGGTGCTTTTCTGTGTGGAAAACAACTTTTCTGTGTGTCTTCAACTCAAATGTGTTCAGGTGCAGGAAAGGTGAGTCTGCTGGGTCAAACCGGCCCCGTATGAGAAAATCAGGGGTGGCAGAGAGGGCGGTGAGTTGGGGAGCTCATGCCATCTAAGTGGACAGCTACTTCTCAGCTCCACACAAATGTCACCATGTGGGGCAACAAGCCTATTTTTGCCATCTTTTCTGATTTTTAAAAAGAAATAAGAAATCCAGATTTTTATAGGGAATGCCTTGATGTTTAATATGCTATGTAGGCCCAGATGTGGCCCCTGGACCATCCGATGAGATGTTTCATTGTCTTAGTTGTCTTCCCTGCTGAGCTGTAAGTGCTTTGAAGACAGGTGTGGGAGTCTGCCTTGTTCATTGTTTCACAGTATCTACGATGCCAAATACGGGATCTAGCACATAGTAGGTGCTCAAAAAGTACTAGTGGAATGAACAAATGGCTAAATTGGAATATCAAACCTGGCCTAGTTTACAAGCTGCTGCCTTTCACATCACCAAGATCTTATCACCAGATCTTTCTGGAGTGAATTGAGAAGAACTGACTCCTTCTACCACCGCCACCCCTCCCAAATTCCCTCCTACTTTTATTTTCTGGAATTGGTGTTTATCCAGAGGTGGCACTGGTTTAGGTATAACCACAAGCATTTAGGGGATTGTATCTTCTTTACTGACCAATTTAGATTTTTCTAGAATCAATTGCTGAGGAAAGAAGTGGGTAGTTTCATAAAAACGAGTGAAAATCAGAAGGTGAGCTGTTGGCAGACCAGAAAAGAGACTTGTGGCTCCTTGTAAGCTTTCCTTTCCTGGATCTGGACTTAACATTGTCTCCATACACACAAAGGCATGTCCACCTGGGTGGCAAAAACGTTCTCTTGCATGAACAGGCTGGAGTCCAGATGGGGAGACCACTGTAGGGGACCCCACACTGAAGATGAGAAAACTCCCTCATAAACCAGATTATTTACTTGCAGGCTATCCTTTCCTTACTTACATTTTTGTTCATTGCAAGGCCTTTAACAGTCTTGTTTAAATGTCCCATCCCTGAATGGAAGGGGAGACACTTGAGTAAGATCAATAAATGGGGTACAGCGCTCTCCAGAGCCCACCCGGGGGCAGCAGTAATGGAGAAGTGTGGTCCTGGGGAGCTGGTTAGAAATGCAGATGCCCAGGGCTCTGCTCTTGCCCAGCCTGCCTGCTTCTGTGAGTGAGGCCTAAATATCTGCATTTCAAAGATGTGCTCACTACAGTTTGAGGCACTGTCAAAGAGAAGAGTATGGGGAGGTGGGTTTTTCCCTCCGCAGCTCTCTTGCAAGCTCAGGGTTTGATTTTGTTAAGGAACATGGCAGCTTCCTTTCTAGAACAGAGGCAATATTTACTTCCTGACCATGTGTTCTTACAGGGCATGTTCTAAGAAAGGCACATCTGGTTGACTGGCTCTAATGACTTGGGCCTTTGTCAAGGCCTGCACTTCAGCTCTGTCGCTTACTTATGCTCCCACTTGAGACTTTGTTGGGCTTATTTTTGCCAATAAAGACATGGAGCAAGACCCTTTAGGGGGCTGTTTCACAGTCATCCTCACACCTGTTTTCCTAGTAGTCAACAGCAGGAATGGACTGTTCAAGTGCATTAAAAAAAGACATGTAGTGACACTCAGCAGGGAAGCAGATCTTTTCTAAATAAGCAGCCTCATTGTTTTCCTGCTCTGTGGTATGTTTACAGTGTGGGAGGCTGACCAGCTCGTTGACTCAGAAACAGAAAGAAATATCAGGGAGCTGGGAGCTGGGGAGTTGGCTCGGTTACTGACTCACTGCGTGGTCTTTGGTAAAGTCATCAGCTTCCCCTCCACCTCTGAGAAGGAAGCAACTTTCCCAGCTCTAGAAGCAGGGATGATAGAATCATGGATTCTGGCTATTCAAAAGCAGTTTTCAAGTTCCAAGATGTGATGAGTCTGCTACTGGGAGGTAGAGGTAAGGGAGGGGACTATGGACTGTTGTTGAGCCATGCGTGATACTGTGAGAAAAATACTATCCCAGAGTCAGACCAAGTTTTCATTCTTGGCTTTGACACTAGCCTAACCATGTGAATCTGAGCAAGTCACCTGACCTCAGGCAAGTCACTTGACCTTGGACAAATCACCTGACCTCACCAACCCTTACTTTCCCTAATGCAAAACGGGAGGTGGTTTAGGTGACGTCCAAGTTCCCCTTGACTGCTCTAGCCGTCTATGAGTTCATTCAGAGGGAAGTCACCTTTGCTCAGGAACACCCTTTCTTGCTCTGACTTCTAGAGCAGCACAGGTAGTTTGGTCTTTGAACACATATCATAGAACAGAATAGGCTCTATAATGCCTCTTGGGTGCCTTCATACATCATTTAAAATTGAAACAGTATGAAGCTATAAAGCACGTTAGGAAGTG
>NW_007738790.1:28545-29444 GCF_000696425.1 Galeopterus variegatus
GTGCCTTCATACATCATTTAAAATTGAAACAGTATGAAGCTATAAAGCACGTTAGGAAGTGCAATGACATTCTCATTTTTCCTACAATAACTGTTTTGAAATCCTTTTTTGGAAATAGCAACCAAATTCTTTAAAAACAACTCTTTTGGTGCCCCTGCTTTGCAGGAGGCTGAAATATATGTTTATTCTGCCTCTTGGTTGCCTCAGCACTGGAAAGACCATCTCGTGTCTCTGCGGGGATCCTGCTGGTAATTGAGCCTCTACAAAGAGGAGATAACTCTGCTCAGAAAAGAGAAACTTGGGTGTGAGGTGTGGAGCAAAAAGGAATCCTGAAAGGTAAACATTCAATGATGAACTGAACCCCATGGTCCCAGATCAGGGTCTGATCTTGAGTACTTGTTTTGGTTCAGATAGCTGGGAAGGGAGTGGTGTCTGCCTCATGGGATCTCTTACCCCTACCCCAATCCAAGCTCGGCTGATTAAAAAGATTCCCTGTGTTATTATGAGAAAAACTCTGAGATCTGTAATGCTCTTGCCCTCATTAGGAACCCCTTGGTCAGGTCCTTCAGGATATGGGGCTGTCAGGTAGTACAAAGCACAAAGCAAGGAAGGCTCTGTCAATTCACTTGCAGCCTGCACTTCCAAGATGCGGCCTCTCAGTTCTTCTCCTCTTCCCATTGTCTTGTCTTTTTCTTCCCTTAGAAGTTCTGTCACCACCTGAACACAGCTCCTCTGCTTTCTGGGCTGGGGGACTTGTTCTTTCCTCTGAAGCAGAAAGCAAACAGGTGCTCAGTCATCTGCCAAACTCCAGCCCTGTGGGACATGGCCAGGAACCTACCACTTCATTATATTTCTAGTTTCTGCTGTTTGGAACCCAGTGGGCAAAGGATCAGATGATC
>NW_007738790.1:30137-30930 GCF_000696425.1 Galeopterus variegatus
GATTGGCTGGCTCCTGTTCACACCACATGACTAGGCAAAGGGCAATTGGTTGGTCCTGGGTTGGGTCATATAATGCAGACAAGGGCTGACTGGTTGAGCCTGAATCTAGTCCTTTGGTGGAGGATTTTCAGGATTCTGTGGTACCTGAGGTCATCTGGAGGGCAAGATCCTTCTCTCTGTGCATGTACATCTTACACCCTGCAAGATAACTTGTAAAACAAATTGAGATGGGGAAATAAAACCAGTTTCAGCTGGTTTTAGGTGGTTTTAATTCTAAGGTATCTATGGCACATTCAGATGCAGATGTTCATTACACGGTACTATACATTTGTCTAAAATTCAGGAAAGACACTGGAGCTGGAGAAAACCATGAAGATAGTTGATATTGTGTGATTGTCCAGGCAGGGGATCCAGAGTGACCAGAACAGAGGTCTTAGGACTACACTCCAAGGAAAACTCATGTTAAAGGGGAGGGGCCCTGCAAGGGATGAGGAGAAGGAGGGGTGGGAAAGGGAGAAGCAGAATCACGAGATTTTTATTTATTTATTTATTGTTATTTTTTATTTTTTTAAAGATGACCAGTAAGGGGATCTTAACATTTGACTTGGTGTTATCAGCACCACGCTCTCCCAAGTGAGCCATGGGCCAGCCCAGAATCAGGAGATTTTAAAGGAGAAATGCTCAGCTGTGTCACATGTGACCAAAGGATTAAAAAAAGATAAAGGTGAAGTGTTTATTGGGTATAGCAAAACGGTGTTGTTGGTGACCTTATTAAGGGCAGTTTTAGAGGTGT
>NW_007738790.1:31044-32070 GCF_000696425.1 Galeopterus variegatus
ACATGTGACCAAAGGATTAAAAAAAGATAAAGGTGAAGTGTTTATTGGGTATAGCAAAACGGTGTTGTTGGTGACCTTATTAAGGGCAGTTTTAGAGGTGTGGTGGGGCTGAAATCAAAATGCAGTAGATGGAGGAAAGAACGGGAGGAAAGTGAAGGGAGGATGGTTTCAAAGTTTGGCTATGAAAGGGAGAGAGATAGGTGTAGATGGAGGGAGGGTGTAGACACAAAGGAAGTTTATTTCTTGTTTCATTGTATTTTGTATTTAAGATGAGATATCCGTATAGTGGTGTAAAAAAAAAAAGAAAAAATGAGCCATCATATGTGTACAAAATGAATGAATCTTAAAAGCATCATGCTAAATGAAAGAAGCAAAACACAAAAGACTTCATACTGTTTGATTTCATTTATGTGGAATTCTAGAAAAGGCAAAACTAGAGTGACAGAATACAGATCAGTATTTGCCAGGGCCTGGGAGTGAGGGGAGGGGACTGACTACAGTTTGGCACCAAGGAGCTATTTGGCATGTTGGAAATGTTCAATATAGGCAGGCCTCATTTTGCATGTTTTCCATATGCCCAAATTTCAGTTTAGTGAAAAAAACACCAGTCCCCCAACAACACAGTCCAGATTTCAGTTACCACAGTCTCTTAACTATAAGTAATTGCATAAAAAATACTGCTGCTAGCTCTACAATCTACAAATCACTGTGTAGATGACAGATGTGCACCAAGGTCGGTGACTGACCACATCTTCCAAAGTCTGTTGATTGCACATCTGTTATCCATGTGACCTGCAGACAGCAAGCATATCTCTCCCAGTGATAAAACCAATGTGACATTTTACAAAAATGGATAATCAGAAGAGGCAATTGGCCAACAAAGATGATAGTGCAGAAAAGAAATGAAAAGTGACAACGCTGGACGTGAAATTTAAATTGAACATAAATGACATTATAGAAGAAATAGATGTCTGTTTGAGAGACTCTAGATCTGCAGACAGAGGGACTTGGGGAAGGTGAACTTAT
>NW_007738790.1:32936-41090 GCF_000696425.1 Galeopterus variegatus
TGTTATTTTAAAAAACAGACCTCATATTAAAGGCATTCTCATAGACATATTTCACATGCTGTGGATTGAATGTCTGCCCAAACTCATTGAAACTTAACCCTCACTGTAACAGAGATAAGAGGGTGGGAAATCCAATTTTGGTATTTGAAAGTGTCGGGCTGGGTCATAGACCCTTCAAACCCATTGTATAGACAGGGACATAGACCCCTTGTTGGGCTGGTCACAAACCCCTCATATGCCATGCAGGCTGTGTCATAGACACCTCATATGCAGGTCACAAGCTATGTAACTGGAAAAGATCCTGGGAGCCACTGGCAAAGTTGACAGGCTTTATTCAGATGCGAGCTTAGCTCCCAGCCTCCTCAGCAGCAGCAGCAGCAGCAGCAGCCCCCTGGTGGCCTCCCAGGGTGGCGTCCTGGGGACACTGTGGATCAGAGCCATTTGTCCTTTATACTTAAGAGAGATAACCAAGGAACACCTGAGCTCACATGCACAGTTAATATATTTACATTAAACAGGCTAGGTCATGCTCAGCAAGATTCCGAACATCTGAGGGATGCTGACCATTTGTCCATTTTCCTTACAGAAAGACAGGGCCTTTGAGAAGTGATTAGATTGTGAAGACTGTGCTCTCATGAATGGATTAATCCATTTATGGTGTAATGGGTAGTAGTGGGCGTGGTTCTGATGGCTCTCAATAGCTCTCCCTTGCTCAGCCATTTCACTGTGTGATATGCTGCATCGCTATAGAGTCAACACCAGGAAAAGGCCCTCACCAGATGTGTTACCTGGACTTTGGACTTCCTAGCCTCTGGAACTGTAAGAAATAAATTTTATTTCTTCCCTGTACTGCCCAGCCACCAAAAAAAAAAAAATTTTATTTCTTTATATATTACCCAGTTTCGGGTATTCTGTTATAAACAATGAATTGTACTGATACATTGATATTGGAAATACAAAAGATATAATGTTGGAAGCTAGTCCAAACTTAGAAAGGAGTCTAACAATTTGCCAAGGCATAGAAAAAAGCTCACTGTATATAATAGGTTATAAGACAAGAAAAAGACAAACTCTGTTCAAATTACTCTTGATAAGCTTTTTACTAGTAAATAAAATACTTTCATTCTCAATGTTTGTAATGTTAGATTACAGTGTACCAAGTATTTGTTTTACTATTTTTATTTCTCTATAATTGACAGAGTTTTTAAAATTTTGACAAAAAATTTCATAGGTCACAGAATAATCAAAATTTTCCTCATTATTTAAGATCGCTTTGCATGGTCTCAGCTTGTGTGGTTATTTTTATGGTCCCATGCTACTGTGCCAAGCAAGGACTGCCTTTGTGTTCATTGAGGGGTGGTTGTAAGACCTGTCAAAATGCATCAAATTGGGCTGGCCCCGTGGCTCACTCAGGAGAGTGCGGTGCTAGGAGCGCCAAGGCTGCGGGTTCGGATCCTATATAGGGATGGCAGGTGCGCTCACTGGCTGAGCGCGGTGTGGGTGACACCATGCCAAGGGTTGCGATCCCATTACTGGTCACACACACACAAAAAGCATCAAATTGTACATATAAAACATGTAACTTTTATTGTATGAAAATTACATCTCAATAAAACTGTTAAAATAGCTATCATATGTTGAAACTGCTATCTGACTGACATTTTACACATGCAACAATGCTGCAGGGTAGTTATTTATTTTTTGTGCTGGTTGGTCCTAGGATCCAAACCGTTGACCTTGGGGTTACAACACGGCACTCTAACCAACTGAGCTATCCAGCCAGCCCTGCAGGGTAGTTCTTATCTCAATTTACAGGTAAAAGAATAAAGGCTCAGAGAGGTGGTACGACTTTCCAAGATCATACATTTAACAAGCACCAGGATTATGCTCTATGCCCTCCCTATTCTAGTGGTTCTCAAATCACTGGAGGAGATTTTAAAATTCCCAATGTACAGGCCATACCCCTCACCAGGTTGGAGAACCAGCACCTATACCCCACAGTCTTCCATGTGGCCAGCGTGAGATGACATGAGGTGACACGCTACATGAAATATATATTTTTAAAATTAATGTGGGAGAGTGGAGTGTCTCATTTCTGTAAATAAGAACCAATGAAGTTTCATTACAATTTTTTTCTATGTAGAGGCCCAAACTGCAAAGTAAACTCTATACAACTTATAATTTTCTCTAGACAAAACAAATATATATATAGGTAGAACTGAGATTTCTTTTACAGTGTAGTAGATTTGGGTTCTGAAAGACTTTATAATCTCAGTTTTACCTCTGCCTCTTTAATCCTTAGTTCTCAACAGTTACTGAGTATCTACTATAAACCAGGCACATGGTAAGTGCTTTTTCACAATATCTCATTCAGTCCTCACAACAGCCCCATTTTCCTCATTTTACAGACAAGATTCAGATTAATTAAAGCCTAGATTTAAACCCATATCTGACTCTGAACCCTGCACTTCTACATGCATTATCTCCTTATTATAACTTATAAATTGTTATTAAATGATATTACATAAACAAAATGTCCAGTAAAGTTCCTGGTGTACAGACAGCACTCAGCAACTGTGAGCTCCGTTCCTTAGGGATCATGTCCTAGCATTGGAATGGTCCTCCTGGAGCCCATCAGTGGCAATGGGAAGGCAGAGGACACCTCAAGCGACCTGACCTTTGCAGGTCACAAGTGGGACTCTGGGCAGGAGGGAAATAGAGCAGGTGGGGTCTATGCCTTTGATGACTAAGGGGCGGGCCGGCCCGTGGCTCACTCGGTAGAGTGCGGTGCTGATAACACCAAGGCCGCGGGTTCAGATCCTATATAGGGATGGCCGGTTTGATCACTGGATGGGGTCTATGCCTTTGATGACTAAGGGGCAAGGGCTGTTCTGGTGGGAAATGATCACGTGATGTGACTCCACATGAATCACTGGCTGAGCGTGGTGCTGATGACTAAGGGGCAAGGGCTGTTCTGGTGGGAAATGATCACGTGATGTGACTCCACATGATGGACTTGTACCTAGCTTCAGGAGGCTGACACCTTGGGTAGGCAAGGGGCAGGATGCCCGGTGAACTGTTGGAATGCACAGGACGTGTGCTTAGGTCAGGTTCATTTTTTTTGCTGGGAAGACTTATGTGAAGTGAGTTAATGATATGTTTGCTAATCACGAGACAAGATATTATTGGCCACAAAACACAGGAGTTAAAAGCCTGATGGTAAAGAGCATGCATGGCTTTGGAGTCAGACATACCTGAGATTGAATACTGGCCTTATTAACTGGTAATTAAATCTTACTACTTATTAACTGTGTAACCCTGAGCAAGTTGTGTAGACTAATTATCATTCATTCATAAAAAGGCAGTAAAAATGCCTACCACTTAAGTATATTGTAATTAGTAAGTTAATATGTATAAGGCACTTAGCACAATGCATAAAATATAGAAAGTTATCAATAAATGGTAATTATCGTTATTACTGCTGAAACACACAAGCAATTGAGAGGAAAATGCTGTCATATTTTCTGTTTCTTTTCTATTGTTTTTCTTTGGAAATTGACTATTGAGTATAATGAAATAATAGGTAAATTTCACAGGAAATCCAAAGATACAAGATTTGTACCTTTCTCCACATCTTTTTAAAAGCACGATCCATATGTTAACTTGCCTGTGATGCAATTTCTTCTTCCTGTATATTCCCTTAGCCTGCTTTTTATGTTTTATTTTACCTTTATTATGATATTTAATAGGACTACTGCTTTGGATGAACGTAATAATCTTGGGATCTGTGTTAAGCTTCAAGGGGCATGTTGAGTGTCCTTGGAGAAAGTTCTGAGTTCTAGAATGTTTTTTAAAAACAATAATTTAAATACTTAAACTGAAAGTATACATCCTGAGTGTGACAATGCCAGTATGAACCAACTAGGTACCTCATGATTTGGAAGGGATGACCGTAAAACAATCAGAACCAGGTTTGATTGGAAACTGGAGGAAATGCCTGATGGTAAACCCAAGGCCGTGCTCCAACACGCAAGCTGCAAAGTGAGGGAATAATCAGAAACAGCTGTGGTTTGAAGAGGGTCAACATGGTAAAGCCATTTTTGAAATTTGAAGAATACAGGGTAGGAGTGAAAATGGATAAAATGACATCATTCTGTTCCTTTGGAGTGTGTGCATATAGGGCAATACCAGATTATTTAAGGAGCATTGTTCTAAACATTGAAGAATATAAATTTATTGAATATAGTCAAGAAAAGTACAGCAAATGAAAAATAGAAGGGGAAAGAGAATAAGAGACAAGAAGAAAAAAGAAGAGAGAGTGGGCATTTTAGATGCGACATAAAGAAGAATTTCTCAGGGCTGGCACGTAGCTCACTTCAGAGAGACTGTGGTGCTGAAAACACCAAGGCCACAGGTTCGGATCCCTATATAGGGATGGCCGGTTAGCTCACTTAGCAGAGAGTGGTGCTGACAACACCAAGTCAAGGGTTAAGATCCCCTTACTGGTCATCTTTAAAATACTTAGCAGAGAGTGGTGCTGACACCACCAAGCCAAGGGTTAAGATCCCCTTACCGGTCATCTTTAAAAAAAAAAAGAAGAAGAAGAAGAATTTCTCAATTAAAAAGAGTAAAGTTTGTGAAATGAATGAAACTAACTCCTTGGATGCTTTGAAGGCCACATTCAAAGTTAAGGATGGACACTAAAGGACCTCACACAGCCTCTTTAAGTGCTAGGATTCCATGATACTTGGCTTTCTGGCTTATGTCCCTGAACACACTATATGTTTCTAAAAAACAAAACCTTAAATCATGCAGTGCATTCTTGAGTCAGAGGACTCGAATCAGATTTCTGGCTTTCTCACTCTGTGATCATCATTCAATTACATTTGTCAAACAGCCAACATACCCAGTGAGAGTGGAAACAACGGGCCAGCTGAAATAGCAACAAGAGCCTCTCCTACCAATTTGGACTTTATATCAGGTTCAGAGCACTGGGAGTGCAATCTGTGCACAACTGGAAAATGCTGTGTCTGTCAGTCTGTTTCTTCTTTACAGAAGCCCAGGGATGTATGTTCACCTGAAAATTTTGAAACGCATTGTCTTTTGTTTCTGTGTTGAGTAGCCCTGCAAGGACACCGTGACAGCCGGAGCTCCCTGGGACAGAGCGCTGGAACCAAGGCAATAAACCATGTGTGAGGAATGGGACCTGATTCAGTTCTAAAACGTTAAAGGGTTAATCTTGCTTGCCAAGAATGAAGTGGAAGATGAGACTGACTAGGGTGCCTTGGAAGGAAATTTTATAGTGAGGAAATTACAGGATTGGATTCCAAGCCCACTGCGTGTCCAATTAGGATGGATGGAATCACAATGCATGCCCAGGTATCTGCAGCACCAGTATGCTCACAAAGTAACCCAACCTGTTATTTTCAGAAACACCTCCTAGAGTGCAATAAAACAGCCAGAGGATCTGTGCTTCTGAAAGAATGTTTCCAGCTGTGATTGAGAATTTGTTGCCACATGAAACCCTACCTGATATTAACTGAAAAATAAACTATAACCCCATTTCATAAAGTTGTATTTTTTTTTAATTCCTGTTTCTAAGAATCTTCTGTTTTCCTGCTACCAATTTCAGGATTCATCGCTCCTTTTTTGTTCTTTTCATCCATGCCTCTTGCCCCTCACCCCACAGCTCCACAAATATCATCTTCCTTTACCAACAGCTCCATTCTTTCCTTGTGCCTCAGTTAATAGTTCTAATTTCCTTTAGTGGTCTTATTACTTTCCAAATTAACCTCCCCATTGCACTAATATACAAGCTGAAAATAATTTGGAAACCAAGCTTATTTTTCCTCAAGGGCAAGATGCCTGTTGAAATAACAGCATGAGATTGGGTCTCTTTGATGGATGACTTTTATTAAGTGATTACACTGGATTTTACTTCCTGCCTAAGGTCAAGTTCAAAGAATCTCTGTATGTTGTCTAATCTCTGTTTTTCTACCTAATCTGAAAATGATAGCTCATCCCTAAAGTGTTTCTCTCTCTCTCTGGTTTCCATGTGCAGATGGTCATCAATCCCCCTTGCTTCCCAGATCCCTGGGGACTTATCCAGCTTTGCATGTTGCTGGTGAAAGTTATTTTCCTAAGGAGAAATGCAAAGTTGCAGAGCAGCCTTATTTAGACTTTGCTTGTTGACCATGGCACTTGATTTCTGGGAAGATTATACAATCAGTATTCAGAGCATTTTCTTAGATGCCTCATTACTGGGTCAGTGGCTTCATATCCTAAGAGAAAGAGAAAGGGAAATTGGTTCCATCTCACTGAGCTCACCAGTGTGGAATCTGGACAAGGTGTTAACTCCACAGAGGCTCATTCCTTTTCTGTAAAATGGAGGTAATAATATAACTTACATCATGTGAAGATTAAATAAGACAACGTGTACAAAGGAACTTGCACAATGACTAAGAGGTCAGCATAGTGTAATGAGTAATATCATGAACTAGAGCTGGACGACTTCAAATTCTCACTTTGTCTCTTGATGTCTATGTAATTTAGGGTAAGCCAAGCAACTTGGTGCCTCAATTTACCAATCTATAAAATGGGGCAGTAATTAAATCTACCTTATAGGGTTGTTGTGAGGATTAACTGAATTAGTGAACACTACTCAGAACAGTGCCTGGCATGTGACAACCGCTATAAAAGTATTTGCCATTATTATCAGAAAATACTAGTATTATTCCAGCTGTTGATATAAGTTGTGGCTTTGAAAACATAATGTAGCTGGAGGTCAAAGAAGACAATCCCCAATATACTCATTACCAAATTAGTATTTTGTTTATTTTCAAAAGAGGGTGGGGTAAGTTCAAAAGCATGGAGGTGAATTATATGTTGAGGCCAGTGCAGTACTTGGGGAAACTGCTGATAAGATTTGGAAGACAATGTATAACTATGTTAATCCCCTTTGAGGTCTTCCCTAAAGCTCGATGGTGCCCATTATTTTGCTTTTCCTTATGTTTTCAACTTTTGGTAGAATCTATAACCATTGTTAAATGCAAGATGTATCAACCTTGTAATAAACATCAACAGTGAAAATCTATTTTCCTGAACCTATATGAATTTTGTGCAGCTTTTTAAAAAATGTGTCTGAAAGAACCATTACATAGAGTGATCTGTGTAGACACTGATTTAAGACTCTTCTGGATTAAGTGACCTTGGGCAAATCACTTCTCTGAGTTTTGGTTTCTGTATACCCTGCTTATCTCAGAGGGTTATTGTAGAAACAATATAAGATGAAGAATGTGAGAAAATACTTTTCAAATGCAAAAGTGGCATTAATAAAAAAAAGTGTTATAAAGGTAAATTTATAAAGCTGAGATTGGGAGAAACAGGATGAGGAGAGAGAGTAAGACAGAAAAACATCACTAGGGAGAAGAAGGTGAGATGAGAGGGAACAAATCAGTTTTCAAGATATTAACGTCAAGCACAAAAAAAGGCAGTTTGGAAGTTAAAAGATACTTGGTAAATAAACAATAGAAGGAAGCTAAAAATAAATCCTGCATATCTGTAAGATGGAATATTATGTGGGTATTAAAATCTGTGCTTATGAGGGTTTGAATGGCATGGAAAATATTTATAATATAATGCTAACTAAAAACCAGATGTGACATTGTATGCTTGAAGAGAATGCAGCCAATTGTATAAGAAAAGCATCAAAAAAGATTGGAGGGAGGGGGTTTGAGAAGTGATAGGTCGAGCAAAGGGCATAAAGAAATATCATGATTTGTAAGAACAAATATGCTAATAATAAAAGACAACCTGCAGGGCTGAGCCCATGGCGCACTCGGGAGAGTGTGGCGCTTGGGAGCACAGCAGTGCTCCCGCCGCGGGTTTGGATCCTATATAGGGATGACCAGTGNTTCTGAGGTAATGAGGGTTGGGGCTTCAACATATGAATTTGAGGGGGACACAATTCAACCCGTACACTCTATAGATGTAGAAACTGAGGCCGGGAGAAGTTAAGTAACTTTGCAAGGTCCTATAGCTAGTACATGGTAAGGTTGAAATTCTGACTCTAGAGCCTGACTCTAGAGCCCACAGGCTTATGTTCTGCATGCTCCTGGAAAGCTCAAGATCTACTGTAGAAGTAGATTCTATGTT